>NC_071088.1:111603629-111903629 GCF_027358695.1 Spea bombifrons
TATATATATATATTTTTTTTAATTTCTTGCATAAATTTGACACTTTTTTTTCTATACATATGGGAACAAGCGTCCAAATAAAATACAGTTTTTTATACTTCTATCTTCATGGAGTGTCAGTGTTCCTTTATTTCAATGAATGCATAACAAAGTATTTTAAGTACTTTCATAGGCATCCATTGAACCTGGAAAAATCTTACTTACTCTTACTATAAAGAAGCTGCAGTTCCAAAGTTGCAGAAGAACACCCACTCCTTGGCCCTTTGTTTCACTCCACTGATTAGCTGATTGAAGCAAAGCAGCCAACCAGTTAGTTACAGAGATGCACTTCCATTAAAACAAGGGCTTAAAATAATAGAAAGTCAACTATTTTCATAAACCATGAAACACATATATCTTGTATGTATGTGAATAAACGTGTTTAACGTGCTGTATACAGTCTAAATAAAGTTCAGCACTCCAAGTCGTGTGAAGACAAGAGGAGGCGTTTATTGCAACACAGGTGGGAACGTTTCAACTCACCAAGAGTCTTGATCAAGCCGGAGTCAAGTGCTCAGCATTTTCTTGGAGAGTACCTAACTTCAGAAAAGTATGCGCTTATTGTGCTGAGCTTCCCACAAGCAGCAAGATATGAAATGCTGATGTCTACAAACGTTTATCTTGTGACTTTGTAATGGCTTAGAGAGCACATCACGTTTTTAAACATTCCTCTAAATTAAGACAAATATGGTTTGTTTTAGTTTTCGCTCTCTGCTATAATGCTGATCTTTGGCCTATTCTGTATTTTCAGGTGTACGGTATGCATCTCTAATTCCATATTTAGGGATTTCTTTTTTGTTGTAAGCAATTATGCAGTTATTAGTGATTAAGTCATTAAAAAGTCTATAAAAGGATGTAAGATTTACTGCGGTAGAACAGAAGACATTAAATACTGTGTTACTCTGGTTATTTTTAAGCAATTATGTATTTACTATGCACAATAGCCACAGGGTATGGAAAGGGGCGTTCCAGAGCACCACACAATTACACAGAAGGGCGGTGGCTTTAGTATTCTGTTCACACTTAAAAACCATCAATACGTTACCTTGAATGTGCAACTTGAAAAATTATTTGTGATTTAAGATTCCATTTTGTAAGTTTTGTATATTTTTCCAGGCTCAGAAATAAACTCTGAAATCTGCTCCTGATTGCCATCTGCTGGCCACACTAGACTAATACAGAGGGTAGCAAAGGCATTAACCTCTTAATGTGTCGGGCATGTCACAAAAAAATTGATGCTCCTGGCACATCGTGAGTATAAGCAGTGCCCCGTCTGTTCTATGGACCATCCACCTGCACCATATTACTGGGAAGTAGTAACTGCAATCTACAACCACTGTATAAGACGCACCTAGTTTTTAGACCCCACGTTTTTCGAAAAAAGGTGCTTCTTATATATGGGGAAATACAGTATACTTTGATAGTTTACCTTGATGACTAGTCTTAAAAATAATACTTGCATGGATATGAAACTACAAATCAGGGTGGGGTTTATTAAAATGTGGAAATGAAACGAAGTGTCAAGAGGTGGACGAAATAAGACCATTAAGAGGCACTTTCAAACACTGTCTATATAAGCAGCGTATCCAAGTGGACAACCGTTTGCATACAGTCTCCAAGCGCATTGAATTAAATATAGCTAATTTCTTAGAACAAAAAAACAAAAAAGACAATTCAGACGGTGTGGTGACAGGTCACAAGTTTATTAGAGGAAATAAAATACAGAATCTGAAAAAATCTCGAGCAAGCTTTATAACAGAACATAAACCAGTCACTGATTCAGCAGACACATTAAACATGGTATTTATCGCCTTTGCACAGGTCCTTCGTGCTGTTAATTTCAGAGTTATTCTTTCATATTAAAGCGTGTTTTCATGCACTTAACGTTTGCTTGGACATCTCATATTAGACGCGTGATGCAATCAATAGGAAAATACATGTAGACAGATCACTGATGAGACAGACCTTGGATTACAATCTGACCACAAAGTAGTTTATTTTTATATATACACATGTAAATATACATGTCAAGCTCCACAACCTCACTAGATTAAACCAAGATTACCCCCAGTGTTTTTATTCATAAAAATATATTATCACTTAACCAAATTTCTGATAGAAATCAACCCTACACAAGTAAATTAAATATAATCTCCCACTGAAAATAAGCAGTACAGGGTTTTTGCATGCAAAGGGAAGCACTGATCTGACCTATGGAGAAAGAGGGAAAGAAGCCACATTCCATATTTTGTTTTCTTCCATGTAAAAAAAAGGAACAAATTGTAGCCCAGTCTTGGTTACGTTTGGCCCATAAACCTAAACACCAATTAAATGCACACCAGAAGAGCAGATGAAATACTGGGAATCAGTGTCATCTGTATATACACTATCAAAACTTGTCAGTGTTACAAATATGATAATTTGGTACTTTGAGGCTCTTTCCCATGAGTACAAAACTGAACTATTAAAGTTGGGGCTAAAAAGATCTGCAAATAAATGGGGGTTCTGGCTCCTACGAGGAGGGACACTGAATACCTGATGAAAGGCGCATCCTAAGCCACATTCTCCTTCCTTGGGGTTATGTGTGAGCAGGCAGTAACAATTTTGCAAGTACATATAGAATAATTCAGAATTTGAATATAAATATGGAATTTTAATACAATATTTGAAATAAACTTGAAAGATCTACCACTAAAAGATGGAGTATAGTGAATGCATTGCCCTAAAATTCTGTGGCACTATGAATAGAAACTGCTTGAAATTATCACAGGAGACAATGCCACAAGATAAAAAACTACTTTAATGTTTTAATGGTAAAACATGTTTAATAGCAGTCTTCCAATTACAAAGCAATCTTAAATGATGTCACTGTAAATTAAAGTAACTCACTGTGATGTCACATGAAAATTATAGAAAAAACCTCTGAAGTTGAAATATACAGATATGAAATAAGACAAATGATGACAGTATTAAGACTCATTTTGTGAAAACAATTTTGCATTCCTGTTGCCAATAGAACTACTTGCTCTATATCACATTCCCCACCTGCATATGTATGATCTTGTGAAATAGAACACAACAGCAACTAACACAATAAACAGTCTATTGTGGCATTCCCTCAATGCCTGACCAATTTTATGAACACGTTCCCATGATCCTCAGGAAAACCTCCATCAAACCTGTTATCACCCAAGTGGGACTGCACAGCTCTAGCATTCAATACTGTTAACGAGATGTGTGTGTCAGGGCAATATAGCAATATCAATTATGAGAAGAGGCAGGAAAATGTCTCACCACACAAGGATAATATGTTATTGGTTAGGTATATATGTATATATATATGGTGTAAATTGAAATTAAGATTGATTTTGAATGTGATTATATGCGCAGCAATAAGACACCTTCCTTACTAGTCAAGGAAGTGCACACCTACATGGGCTTACTTGTAGGAAGGTAACTTGAAACCCTGCAGCTGAAGGGCTCTGAAAACATGTAAAGCAAGTAGACCTTTGCTCCAGAAATTGGTTTTAGCAAAACAAGTCGATCCTGATGCCATTTAGAATTACACGTTTATTTTTTTCAAAACATATTACATGTCTATGGCTAGTCTTGTCACAAAAAATACATAGATCTAATTCGTAGAACAATGAATGGTAGAGTTTCACAATTGCAAACAAGAATGTAAAAGCCACAGTAGATAGGCTTTAATTCAGAAAGCCTGGGCAAGAAGCTGCGAGGCTGATCAGTGAGGCATGGCTGTTATACGCATGCTCTGTGAAGCAATGGGATAGGTTACCATGGGTGTAGTGGCATGGCTCATAGTAATACCGGGTAGAGGCTGAGCCATTGAAACAGCCACAGGTGCCACGGAGACTGCAACCGGTGCCATGGAAACAGGGGGAGGAGCCATGCCCTGAGCAATAGTTTGCGCCAGCGCTGCTGAAAGCGGAGTGATTTCTGGGTTCAACTGAGGGGCTGCATTTGTCTGAGCCGCAGGAGGTGCGCCAGAGGATGCTACCAGCTCTTGCTGTGTGACTGGTCGTGGTTGCAACGCCTGGCTACTTAATGTTGTGTGCGTCTGGGCAATGCCATGATTGTAGTTGGCAACGCTACCTACAGCTTGGTCACTGGTTGGAGCTGTAGTGCTCAGTGTGCTGAGAGTAACCACCTTGGCCTGGCTGCGAAACTGGGCATTTTGATCCAGCAGGACTTCATTGGTTGCAGCCAGGACTGAAACTTGCTTCTTTAAGTCCTCAACACGTCTGCGTAGCATAACATTCTCTTCCTCCAGGAGACGGTATTCTACTGGGGAAGCATTGTAATACCCATCATATCCCACGCGCCTCCTTTTCATTACAGGGTCATCAAAGCGCTCACCATAGCGATAATATGAGGAAGCGTAGTAATCCGTCTCCTGAAGGCCCTCATAAGTACCATATTGTTCATAGGCACGGGCTGTGGCCGCAGCCAGATTTCCAGGACTCGTCCCGGTATTCATAACGCCTGCTCGCATATCACAAGGGTATTCATATTGGTACTCGAATTCTCGTTGTAGGTGGCGGAACTTACATCTATCGCCCCGCTGGCAGTCACCTTTTAGGAAGTCACGGCAAATGGGAACCTCACCTTTATTGGGCAGATCAGTGGGAGACAAGCCAAGGCCAGCTGCTACCTTTTGACGCAAACGGGGAGGAAGCTCTCCAGTTTTCTTATAGTGCTCTTCATCATCCTTGGTTCCATGAATAAATCTGCAGTTAATGCGCACGCATTCCTTGTTTTGAAAGTCATGACAGAAGACAAACTCATTTTTCTGCACCCCAAGATCAGACACATCACTAGAGTCTGGATGCTTGAAACGGCAGCGCTTTCCTCGCTTGCACACATTGCGCAGAAAGTCACGACACACATAATCCACTGTCGCTGCACCGTCTTCACTGCCACTAGCGCCGCCGCCGCCGCTGCTGCTGCTGCCACCGTTTGCATAATTTTCCCTGTTTGGCATTGTTTTAGCAGCGCTTGATTCTTACTAAAATAGGGTTTTTATCTCCCGCGCTTGCGCTGCGCCTTAGTATCTGCACTGCATCAAAGAGTAGCGCTCTGCGTACCAGCTGAAAGAGAGAACATTGTGTTGAGCATTGAGAATTACCAGCAATAATGCATGCTTAACAGGAAACACAACAGAACACAAAGAAATCATAGCTTCTTCAGTGGGGATTCATGTTTAAACCCAACACAATCCAAAGACTCAGTTGATTTGCAGACTGGCCCTTTTATTTTCTCATGCTGGAAGCTCCGTATACAAAGTTGGGAAGGTTCCATATGAAGTAGGAGAGACGCACAATACGCGTAAATGCTATACATTTCACGGGTGTGCGTCCCGTGTGGATATTACAAATGGAGCAGACATTTACACCGTTATTTGTACAGGGCTAACACGCACTGCCGATGTGTTATAAAGCCTTAGAGTAGGCCTCTGTGTGGAAGCGAAGTCGAAAATAAAATGTTGACCCGTCCCCGACAGCGCGGTAGGGCTCTACATACCGCTTCTAGTCGTCAGCTCTCTGGGCCCCACCGAAACCTGAAAATACCTTCCAAGCCGTTCGCAAACACCAGGCACCGTAGACAGTGGTTATTACAGCCCAACAACGCGACTACCGCAACAGAAAACGGAAGGCCTATGGCGCCAAAACGCGCGTCATCCTACCCTTATAAAGAAGCCACGCCTACTTCCGGGATCTCGTACGAGGTCTAACCACAAGAGACGCTTACCTCCGCCTCCATACCATAAACGCCATTGTGATGAACATAAGAGGTCTAGTAGTTTGGATGGTTTTGTGTATAGAGCTCTAATGCCTTCCCAATCTCTTCCGGGGTCGACGCAAAGTAAAAATACGTTTACAAGATGGTACGCCATGTTGTGATCATTGTACTAGGCATGAGACTACCATTTCGCTAAAGGGAAGCAACGTAACATAATTCAGCGGATATCCCCTTAAGAGACAAACATGACCTTAGTGGGCATATCGCAAAGGCAGTTTTAATAAATCATGCGTAATAACGGATTAGTATTTAGGCAGTTTTCACATCGGGCGGGGACACAATCAGGCTGCTGACTGAGCGTTTTGGGAGTTGCGTAAAAACACAAAGAAAAACACTGAACAAAAAATATTCTTAGTGGGTCATAAAAAAGCGTAATGAGCCAAGGTTTAAACTCTGAGGCCACAAAAGTACGATGAGGTCATTTGCATTCGGCCTAACTTGCCAGATAAAGCCTTTGTAAAACTGCACTTTACCTACACAACTAGCGTAATGTTTCTGATTTTACCCTTCAACCTTTTTACCCCCTTGTTTTCATTTATATAACTACAAAAGTAAAACCTTAGTTTGCTAAGTGTTTATTCCATAAAGCAGTAGCCACCACTAAAAAGAAGCACAATTTATGGGCTGAGTACAGTAATACCGGGCATGCGTAGGTTATTGTTTTGTTTCCTAAATAGGCCAATAAGCGCAACACTATTCATCGCTTCTCAGCCTTTTGGCTAAGATCGAGTGAGTACCCTTCAGCCATTGGCTGAGGCCTGTGATACTCTTACTGGCACTTATTTGTCACTTTTCAGTTTTTTTCGGATTCAGAGCATGATTGATTTCAGGTTTCGGATGAGTTAAGCACCATTGGGTCGCCTAAAGCTACAGTGAAAATGAGCCCCTGAAGTCCAGTTTTGGTGCGGGGATGGTGTGTGCCTTCCGGTCCCCTCTCCCCCTTTGAAGACTTTTTGTACGGGAGGGTGTGCAGACTTCAGTGGTTCTCCTCTTGGGGAGATCCTAGAAGATCCAGCCCACCAAGGCTTCTGCCTGGGTGGGAAGGAAGGGGCTGCATATCCCTTTGGGGAGTGCAGCCCCAGACAAAGACTGGGGACTCAGCTCCTCTGTAGCTTCCACAGTTTGGATCACCGTATCCCTTTCTTCACTTTGATTTGTGCGCGGTTTTAGAAGACAGAAGAGCAAAACCTCGGGCTCTCAAAAAAAAGCAAAAGGGTGTTTTGTTGTAGAATTATACAAAATGTTAGAAATGGTTTATTTTTGTTAGTTTCTCAAACCTTTTAAATTATTTTTTGCCCCACTGTATATTACAGAGTGATGCGACATGACCCTTTATACAACTTTTGAACCCCTTCAGTCCCCTTTAGACGTACCAGTGCTTCCATAAAACGCATCTAAAGAAACACATATGGACGCACTGGTGCATCCTGCCTTTCTTGCAGCGGCAGGGACACATCTCTGCCCATAAGCGGGAGATCAGGCTGTCGTTTGACAGCATGGACTCCCCCCTGTCAGCAGAAGCCGGCTTTCTGCTGCCCGATCTGATGTAACAGCTTCCGGCACGAACGTCGGAAAACTGTTACATTTTTTACCTTCCGGGTCGCGTCACTCGGAAGGTCATCGGAGGACAGGATATCCCCTGCAGGGTCTTCCAGACCCTGCTGGGATATCCTATCGCTCCGATGAGGCACAGATCACAGACACTGTGATCTCTATGCAAGTCTATGGGGACTTGCATAGAGATCACAGTGTGATCGGTGCAGGGGGATCGCAGGGAGCAGAGTGAGAAACCATGTTTCTCACTCTTCTCCCATGTTGAAAGACCAAAAAAAAAGTGAGCTAAGTGATGTCATTGTGACATTAATAGCATGTTCAAGAGGTCCCTTAGCAGACCTCTAACCATACTGCACTGATAACAGTGCATTTAAAAAAAAAATACAATAAAAAAATAAAACTCCTCCTGCCCCCATTCACAACCCCCAAACCCATTAAGCCGTAAGTATAAAAAATACTACCTTATAGGGTACTATATGTAAGATAGTAAGTAAGATGTATATGTAAGATGTAAGATTTTTCTAGAAAGAAAAAACTAAGGATGTGGGGTATATCCGTAATCAGGAGATGCAGCTAAACAATTTTGGCCGGGTTTCTCTGCTGTAACACATACCCTGTGCATAAAAAATGTGGCGAAAAAAAGTGTCTGCTTTACAGAAATATATACCTTTGTGGGTATTTTTGGTTTATTTGTTTAAAATTAGAGTTGCAATCCCCATCATACCTAATGTAAAAATTATCTGAATGATGTATACCTTATAGTATGTTCCCTATAAGTGCTGGGAAAGTATGGAAATACTTGGAGGGGATTTTCCATCGCTTTGCCTAATTTTGTGAGCATTCAGAGGGAAAATATATAAAAAAATTGGGGTTTTTTTTCAAATTTTCGCCAGTTTTTACTAAATTTCTCATCCTAAGTTCTGAGCTAATCATCAAACTATGGTATCAAAAGAAAGCTCTATCTCTCCTTGAAAACACAATATATAGTTTACATGGGTACATTATTCCCAGGAAAGGAGAATAATTGCTAAACCGACATACCGCAAAAATGGCAAAATTGCTCCGGGCTTTGAGGTACCAAAAACCCCTGGGACTGAAGGTGTTAAGATTTCTGAATTGTTTATATACGTTATATTTTGCACCTTTTTTTAAGGGAAAGAAGAGCATTCTTACATGCTCCTGTAGCTCACACATTTTGCCGGAAGCAGGAAACTTTCTGATCGCAACATTTGTAATGAGCATGTTTGGGGGTCTCTTCTACTGCTTTCTGCTGTATCACCTTTGACACCTCACTAAGGAAGTGAGTGAACGTCTATTTAGGTATTCAAACAGTGGCATATTCCGGCCTAGGGCAGCTGGTTAGCAAAAGTCTCCTTGCAACTAGCCCATATACAGTAATATACAAGCTTTTGAGACTATCTAGGTTTTTTCTTCAGACCAGGAACTAGAACCCACAGGGCTCTGGTGTGAAAATTGCCTCAGGGGCCCCCAACTTTACAGCTGTCCTGTGTCATCATTGCCCCCAAACAACTTGTCTGTGCCTTCTTTCCCCCTTGCTCCCCTTCCAACATACACTCTTGCACACAAATGTAAACACACACAAATCGCACACACTCATACTCACGTACACATTCATTCTAACACACACTCTTGCCCATTCTCACCCATATACCCACCAAGCTCACACACACAATTACACATCCATGCTCACATACGCGCAATTAAACATCCATACTCACACACATATGCACACGTCCATAGGCCGGAAGGGGCCTTTCTAAACTATTCTGAACCAGTATGAGGAGACATTAACCCCTGTAGTTACGCCACTACTTCAGGCATATTATACATTTATACAGTAACATGCAGACAGTCACAGCAAGATACAGAGACTGCGAATCGGGATTATATTGATGCAGTGATGTTAAAAGCATATGCAAATGTGTGTTAGTATGGTGGCGTGAAATGTAGCATTTGTCCCAGCAGACTCTTGGTGGTGTAGACCTCTGCTGACTATGCATCTACATGTAAGGCTGATTGTGTGGCTAGTGTGACATACATTCTTTATGATTTAGGCCTGAATTAAGGCTGTCAAATTTTGTCATGAGTTTGTATTCCCATATCGTACTTTCTCTCTGTCTCTGGAAATTCCCCATCAAAAATGGTCTCCTACATGTGTGTCCTTTTTTTTTCACGTTATATCAATGTGAATTTATCCACCTGTTTCACCTACATATAGTCCAGAATTGGGACAGCAAACATACATTATCAGGTAAATCCCATTGGATGACTTGCACAAGAAGATACTATTGACTTTAGTGTGTAGGCCTGTATGTGGTATTGTTACCATGGCTGTGGTGTACATGCATGCACACGCTTTCCACTTTTTTCGGCAACAGGCAGGAGTGCGTTTCGTAGTTGGTCTGTGTAGTAAGCTACCATTTGATTTAACTTTGGACGCTGTTTGTAACAGAGGAGCGAATGGAAATATTTGTCTCTCGTCTGTAATGTTTTTAAAGGTCGTTTGCAACTTTGCGTAAGGCCTAAAGCTGTGGATTGTGAAACCATAAGAGGGATTCCTCTATGGCTCCTTAATATTTCAGTACTTCTCTCTGTATGTTGGTTACTCTTTTTATTTCACCATCTGTCAATTTGGGTTATATCCTTGAGGTCTTTTAGTAGTTCATTTCTGTCTCAGGGGTCAGAACAGATGCGGTTGTTAGTTTATGGCCTGGCTGTAGATTATAGATTTTGTGTGTTCAAGGTGGAAGCTGTTGAGGTAATGGCCTATTGGTTTGTGGAACAGAGAGGTTAAAATGTTTTTTTTGGATACTGATTGCGTCTAGAAAGCTGACATGGGTGCAGAAATCGTTAAGTTGTAGTTCTTGTGAAACCGAATGAGTATTTGCTGGCTGACTAGATAGATAATAAGCTATTATCTATATAGCAAAGGTAGATTAGGGGTCTGGGATCGCAGGTAAAGAATTTTCTCCAGTCATGCCATGAATAGGTTGGCATATTGTGGTGCCACCTGGCAACATAATCTAAGTAAAAATTCCATCTGAAATTGTAGTGCGTAAGTACAAACGCCATGTGTCACGATTGAGACCTAGACTGGTATATTGTATTGGTGCAGATATTTCTGGCATGCTTCTTAACCTGGTGATTGACACGCAAGAAAGCACAATAGTCTATTTAACCCCGTAGAGATCCACTTTGTACTTCTAATACAATAGCTTCAGGCTACTTTGCCAATGGTCCTTCTAGCTTCTTTAACATTTTACCATGAGCCTGGTAAAATACATCAGTAAGATTTTTCCCCACAGCTTACACAATTCAGTACTCTCCCGCTTTCAGGCATTGTAATGGCAAGTCTCACCTTTATTCCTGCAAGTTTATTAAAGGTTTAAGAGCTAGCTTGAAAAGGAGTCGGTTATATAAAAAAAAAAAAAAAAACACAAAACTTGCTTAATACATTTTAGGCAGCTTTGCATTATAAATAAATGTAATGTAAAGTATTTACAAGCCTTTGTAACAGATTGCTACACAGAAGTTATAACCAGAGACACATGGCACCTGTCCTATCAATGAACTAGACCAGCAACTTAAAGGCCCAGAGTTGTATCAGTGAAAAGTCATGTTAATTCACTAAACAGTTTCAACGTTGACTTCACTATACATTAATGCCAAACCCAGTGAGTCTGTTGCCGCAAGAGCTTAGTTGACCCTGCATTATGCCATGTCAAGCTTTCAAATTCTTGCTTTCTGACATTCTACAAGACCAGCTCAGTCCTGAAGGGAGGAGAAACTTAACCAGTGTTAATACATCAATCTTAATAGCAAAGAGACCAGTACACTTCTGCAGACCGCCCCTTTAATGAATTAACTCAATGACCACTAGACTTTGAAGGGAAAAAACAGCCTAACTACATGCAAGATTAAAGTTTAAGTGCAATGCCAGTGCCATTTGCTGACAGATTCTCTAACAGCAGCATTGGGCATCGAAAGTCTCAAACCTGGCATCTTTAAAGGGTTTTTGCATCCAGCTTCATGTGGTATCTGGCCTGTGTAAGGATACCAGACATTAACAAGCCCAGTAATTCTTGTAGAGCAAGACCTCCAAGGAATCCCCTACTGGGTTTAACAAAGGCCAAGCACAAGAAGAAGTTTGTTTTGAAGCTGGGGCACCTGTTTGCATTAAGTGTGCAGTAACTGTTTCTGAAATACTTAGTGAAGCTATAGACTTATTCAGTTAAGGTTTCTTAATTATGGGCTATATTAGCTGTGATTGAATAGAGTAGGTGCTCATTCTCAAAGAGATTAAACCAAACCATAAGACTGACGCTTATGAAAGTTATTTTGAAAACACAATTTAGCCCTCACCTTTTGCTTAAGCCATGCTGTAGAAAGATGGCACCATAAAACCTTTATGAAACATTACATTCAGGCTACCTTGATTGCCTGGATGGCAAGACAAGAGGCAAGTGTAGTTATTTACTTGCTGGGTCAGGTACCTCCAAGGTCTACCAACAAACCACTAGTTACCTGAACAGCGATTCACCCATTACGCAGCGATGTTTCTCACAATAGATTGACAAAAACCCTTTTCAGCTTGTTTAACCAAAACATAACTTTATTATGCTTGCTCGAAGAGACCAGAAACAAGTCCAAACTCCTGACACACATCAGCATGGTTTCAGGATCATCAGTCCAGCATGGTGTTATTCAGCAAGGTGGAGGTTTCCCGCCGACTCGCACATGGACCCGCAGAAGTCAAGAGGTTCAGTCATGAATCGGTGATAAGTATTGTCAGTGCTTAGCCATCTCCATGTGAAGTCTTCAGGAGCAATGCTTTTGCTTCCAGGTCTCCGGAGCAATGGAGGGAGCGTTTACTTGGACCTCTGCCTCATCTTTCTCCTTTTACGCTTCAGTCTAAATAAAAGTAGAGGGCATGTTAAGCTGTAGTCATAGAAATCAAAGATAAACAGATGCTGCTCTGGGGCACCTACAGAAATGTGCCTTTAAGCACACCATGCATCCTGATGTCAGTTTGCAAGAGACTGATCAACCAGTTGAGGTTCCAGGAAGTCTGTAGGTCAATAGGCCAAGATTTTTTTTTTTTTTTTTTAAACAAGACATGGCTTTCATAAATATGTTTGCTATATACATCCTTACACCACTACATTGCATGCTGCTTCAAGACTTCCTGCTATGATCTCATCTTCATGAAGATTTCAGGGCATAAGAATGAGTTTATCATTTAGAATCATGCGCAAGCGTGTATTTGTGCAAATCACAATATTAAACTATTGCACACAATGCTCACCACACTAATTAAGAGCAACCAGGGCAAAACAAATGATACAACCTACATACTGCCAACAGCAACACTCTGTTCCTTCCTCATGAAGCTAAAGCCCCAAGGGATCACGTGTAGCGTTAGCACAATGCATTGTCATCAGCACAATCACCAGCTCTGCTCAGGCAGGCTTTTAATGCACCAACCTTAGTAACCAAACATGCAGAGTAATACATATATTCATATACATACCTGCGCATACGCTTCTTCCTCCACTGTAACAGAAAAAAAAAAAAAGATCAGCAATGTATAATTCCCCCATTCAGATAACGTTTTGGGCACATTGAGGTAAAATTACATTACGGTCCTAACATGCGGTAGTGCGACACTTATGAGTTAAAATAAAGGGGAAGCAGCTCTGCCGGAATGCGGCCCATCGCTAAATAATCAGGAGCCAGAAACACATTTAATGGCCGCCCCATAACGCGCATTGTAAGAAAGCCTCTTTACAAACCCCATAAGCGGCGCCTGGGATATTAGTGCAGGGGCAAAGCAATGCGGCACCAGTGAAACACGGATCACATCGAGAAATAGCGTGGGAAATAACACGCCTAAACCGTGCGCCAGGCCTCACCCACAACCAACCTTTAACATAGAGGGGGGAAAAAAAAACAACTCTTACCTTGGCTCTCATCTTGAGAAGAAAGGCCTGCGGATAAAGAAGAGAGGGACGTTAGGAAACCGTGCAGATGACCACAACAAAGACGGGATGGAAACGGATTGTAGACGAGGCCGAACACCACCGTGAGCTCTCAATCGCTTACCTTCCTAAGATGGCACCAATGACAAGAGAACGTTCCTTCGCCGACTGGTCGCTTTTAAAGGCAGGAGCGTGATGTCACATCCGGTAAAGATTAATAGGCTTCGCAAACATTACTGGGAGTTGTAGTTGTCAGCTTCTGCCGCCATTTTATGAGCAGTGATTCTCGTTTCTTCAGGTGCAGCAACCTTGTTTGTAATATAGATAAGCCAGTCGCACAGTTTGCCCCTACTGTACACGAAATTCCGACTGCTATTTTTTAACATCAATCCAGTCCTACTCCAATAATAATTTAATTTTTCATACAGTCACTATTTTCATGCAGGTTTTGTCTAATTTTACCTTAAATGCCATTGAAGTTAAAAAAAGGTACAAAACATTATTAAAATTCCAGTCAGGTGACATTTTGTACATTTTTTGTATATATGGGCCTGCAGAACTGGTGATCAGTCAGCAGGGTCCTGACTCAGAGGTCCAAGCAGAGTCTCATTTTTGCTCGTAGTAGTGTCAGCAATGACAATGCTGCCAAATGGCGGCTAAGGCACTGATTGTGATTTAAGTGGATCTGGCATTTGTGCCAAGCTCCTTTAAACTGTCAGCAGGTTGGTGCTGACAGAAGACTCCATATGTCATATAATTATGCCTGGGAACTATCTGGCTGCGGCTGATGACCTGGAGAAACTGAGTTTCTTGTGGATTCTCCTGTAGAAACCCAGAGAGTTTCCAGTTACGCCTATATATATAGTTTTCATACCCTGGCAGAAATTGTGAAATGTTGGTATTGATTTAGAAAATATGACTTATCATGTATAACAAACTGTCTTTTATTTAAGGCTACTGATCATATGAAGCCATTTATTATCACATTGTTGGTTGGCTCCTTTTTAAATCATAATAACGGATATCACCCAAATGGCCCTGATCAAAAGTTTACATACCCTTGAATGTTTGCCCTTGGTACAGACACACAAGGTAACACATAAAGGTTAAAATGGCAATTAAAGGTTAATTTACCACTCATGTGGCTTTTTAAAATTGCATTTAGTGTCTGTGTATAAATAGTCAATAAGTTTGTTAGCTCACATATGGATGCACTGAGCAGGATAGATACTGAACCATGGGGAGCAGAAAAGAACTGTCAAAAGACTTGTGTAACAAGATAATGGCACTTTATGAAGATGGAAAAGGCTATAAAAAGATATCCAAAGTATTAAAAATGCCAGTCAATACTGTTCAATCACTTATTAAGAAGTGACAAATTTGGGGATCTCGATACCAAGCCAAGGTCTGGGAGACCAAGAAAGATTTCAACCACAACTGTCAGAAGAATTGTTAGGGATAGAAGGAAAAACCCACAGGTAACCCCATGAGTTGGGTGACCACATTTATTTCTGTCATTCAGAGACACATTATGAATTGGAGAGAGATTACACACATAGGTGTATATCATGTATATATTACATACACACATAAAATACATTTTATATTATATATATGTCACATACACAAAATACATTTGGGGAACCATGTTGATTTCTGATTTAATAATATATATTATAAATACATAAAATCAGTACCAGACATTAGCAAACTCAGAGGATTAACCAGTAATGTTGCCAGACATTATACACACTTAATCACACACATACCTGGTGCTGGCAGCAGTTGACACTGAGCTTAATGTGAAAGAGGACTCAGCCTATCAGTAGAGGCTTCTGCACTCAGCAATCGGGAGAGTTAAGAAGTCTCTCCTGATTGGCTTAGACCTCCTTCACTCAGAATTCTCATTCCCGTTGCGGGACTGTAGCGGGCAATCCAGAACATGTGGTCACCCTAAAGGCAGGAGAAATGTGGTTGTTTCAAGGAGTACAATATGACTATACTTGAACAATAATGAACTGCATGGTCAAGTTGCCAAAAAGAGGCCTTTACTGTGCCAATGCCACAGAAAAGCCTGGTTGCAATATGCCCGACAACACCTTGACACGCCTTACAGCTTTTGGTACACCGTAATTTGGAGTGACAAGACCACAATAGAGCTTTATTGTCACAACCACAAGGGCTATGTTTGGAGAGGGGTCAGCAAGGCCTATATAGAAAAGAATACCATCCCCACTGTGAAGCATGATTATGGCTGACTAATGTTGTGGGGGTATGAGCTCTAAAGGCTTGTAAAAATTGATGGGAAGATGCAAAATTTGATGGGAAGATCAGAAAATACTGGCAGACAATTTGCATTCCTCTGCACAAAAGCTGTGCATGGGACTTTCTTGGACTCTCCACCACAATAGTGACTCTAAGCACAAGGCCAAGTTGACTCTCTAGTGGTCGCAGCTTTGCATGACCTGGAGGCATTTTGCCATGACGAATGGACAGCTATACCACCTGCAAGGATTTGGGTCCTCATAGACAACTATTACAAAAGACTGTACACTGTCATTAATGTTATACGCAGTATTAAGAACTAAGGGTATGCAGACTTTTGTACAGGGGTCATTTCATTATTTTCTTTGTTGCCATGTTTTGTTTTATGATTAGCCCCCAGGCAAACCTATGAATAAGGGTGGAATCACTGTTTTGCAGTACCATATTCCAGGATCTGTAAATTCAAACCAAAAGTAAGATGTGTGTGTGTGAAAAAAAATTACTACTATAAAGTTTGACAAAGGCTAGTAGTAGGATTAGTGCATGGAAAGAGTTAAAATACAAGCATTTGAAATACCCTGGAGTGTTGAGTTTTAAAAAAAAAAATGTAAATTGAACTAATCGACTTCAAAGATGTCCCAAATAGGAAATGGGTGTAGAATGACCATATGTAGAATAATTACATATGCTACTTGTACTTATTGCTCTATAACTTTCAAAAAACATTGGGCATTTCTAAACTCAGGACAATTAAAAGAAAAGAAACAATATATAACTTGTGTGGGTACATTAAATGAGAAAGAAGAACATTACAGCTAAACATGAGCACGGCAGAAATGTTCCAAAGGGGTTAAAGTGCTGTAAATAAGGTAAGAGAACGAAGCTCCGTATAGGAGATGCTGATATGACTTGGCCTGCAAGTCGTTTATTTACAGCACTATAATGTAAGCAGATATTTGTTTTTATTATATTAATTCAACAGTAACTGATATCAGGATTTTCCTTTCCTCCTCTTGTGGATCCTTCTGGGAGACCTGTACATGCAAACATAGTTGGTATACTCATACATGCATTAAGAAGAGACACCACAAACATTGGGATGAACTATATCTTCATGCATATGAGCAGTGGGCTGCTCCTATACCAGGCAAGCATTCCATCTGTCCGCTGTTATATACATACACTGATCAGCCATAACATTATGTCCACTGACAGGTAAAGCGAATAACATTGATAATCTTGGTATCACGGCACCTATCAGTGGGTGGGATATACCGTACTTACCGGCGTATTACACGCACCGGCGTATAACACGCACCCTCGCCGGGAGACGCGGCTGCAGATCGTGCAGCACAGAAAGTTATCGGCGTATAACACGCAGGTAGGGTTTAAACTTATTTTTTTAGATATAAAAGTGCGTGTTATACGCCGATAAATACGGTATTAGGTAACAAGTGAACGTTTCGTCCTCAAAGTTGATGTGTTAGAAGCAGAAGAAATGTGCAATAGTACAGATCTTAGTGACTTTGACAAGGACCAAATTGTCATGGCTTTGCCATTGCCAAAACTATAGATCTTGTGGGGTTTTCCCAGTCTGCAGTGGTTGGTATCTATCAAAAGTAGTCCAAGTAAGGAAAAACAGTGAACTGGCGACAGGGTCATGGTCGGCCAAGGCTCGTTGATGCATGAAGGCTGGCCTGTGAGGTCAAAACCAACAGATGAGCTACTATAGCTCAAATTGCTGAAAACCATAATGCTGGTTTTGATAGAAAGGTGCCAGAACACACAGTGCATCGCAGTTTGTTGCGTATGGGGCTGCGTAGCTGACCCCTGTCCACTGCCAAAAGCGCCTGCAATGGGCACATGAGCATAAGAACTGGCCCACGGAGCAATGGAGGAAGGCCACCTGGTCTGATGAATCAAGTGTTTATTTTACATCACGCGGATGGCTGTGTGTGTGTGCGTCGCTCACCTGGATATACAACATGCATATATATTTATAATATAGCTATTATTTGGAAATTAAAAACCTAACACATCCTATAGTGAGTTATCTGTTTTTTTATGTATTAACACTGAATAAGATCGCCTAAGAACTAAAGGATTCAACATTTAAAGGGGAAGTAATCCCTTTAATAATTATAGGCAATCATACTTCTTCTTTTGTGTGTGCAGCACTAGACCTTGGTCACTATTGTACACATTCAAATTCAGGCACTGTGTGGGAAGTGTTATTGTGATTAATTTTTGGCATACTTTTAAATTTGTTTGTGCTTGAGAGCACCTTCTTTTCTTTGTAGACAGGGTTTCCAGATGTTTTGCCCAAGCTCTTTTGAAGGACAAAGAAATACACAACATTGAGAACATCAGACGATGTTCAGCAGTGCCATCAGCTCAGCGTTGGCGGAAAACAGTGGGAAAACAGAAGGCTTTCTGCCAAAATGCCATACCTCCCGATCAAGGGAGGAGGTATGGCAGAATGGGTGCAGAAAAATGGCAGCAGGTGTTCTAGTGCTGGAGAGTGGTATAGGAATAAGTGTTTGCATGCAACAGGGAAGCATGGTGTAGGCTCCTTGCAAGTTGGGAATTAATGGTCTTAATGCTGAGAAGTACAAACAGATACAGTGAAGGAAAACATGTTTTGATCCCCTGCTGATTTTGCATGTTTTCCCACTGACAAAGACATGGTCAGTCTATAATTTTAATGGTAGGTTTATTTGAACAGTGAAAGACAAAATAAAAAAATCCAGAATAACAAATTTCAAATAAGTTATAAATTGATTTGCATTTTACACCGTGAAATAAGTATTTGATCCCCTATCAATCAGCAACAGTTGGTGCGAATCCATGTGATTATTCGCAAATGGAAGAAACGCTAAATAACAGTCTCCCTCAGTCTGGGGCTCCATGCAAGATCTCACCTTCTGGAGTTTCATGACTATGAGAACGGCAAGAAATCAGCCCAGAACTACACAGGAGGATCTTGTCAATGATCTCAAGGCAGCTGGGACCATAGTCACCAAGAAAACAATTGGTAACACACTACTCCATGAAGGACTGAAATCCTGCAGCACCTGCAAGGTCCCCCTGCTCAAGAATGTATAGGCCCGTCTGAAGTTTGCCAGTGAACATCTGAGTGATTCAGAGGAGACCAAAATCAAGCTATTTGGCATCAACTAGCCGTGTTTAGAGGAGGAATACTGCCTATGACCCCAAGAACACCATCCCCACCATCAAACATGGAGGTGGAAACATTATGCTTTGGGAGTGTTTTTCTGCTAAGGGGACAGCACAACTTCATTGCTGTAACGGGTTCACCAAGAGAACTCCCAGAGATCACCCAGTATCCTCCTGTTGTCCCCGGAAGAGGAGCAGGCTCGGTTGGGGAGATCAAGGCTCTCCCTCTAACCGTCTTAAAGACAATCAAGGGAGTGGGAGGTCTGTTAATGTGGACCTCCGATCCTGCTCCCTTGCGATGTGCGCGGCAACTGATGCTGTGCGTCGGGATTTTATGTCATATCCCGGCGCACAACACTTAAGCCACGCCTACCACCTTCCACACTGCAGCGGGACAGGACACAGAAGAAGAAGAAGAGGAAGAACGAAGAGGAAGAGCAAAAGTGACAGTGATGGATGTTATGCAGTAGTTTAAACTGGATGTTTTTGAATGAGTGCGTGTGTGTGTGATCACATGGATGTGTAAGTAGGGTGGAATAGTATAGCATAGGGAGGCTGTAATCAGATTCCCATCATGCCCAGGTTCCAGCATGAGAGGAGTGTGATTGCTGTTTTACCAGTAAATGTTAATTCATGTAAACTATTTTTTTTAATAAAAGCTATCATTGAGAAAAATATTGTTTTTAATTCCCTTTATTTTCCAACCTGCCACCCAGTTATGCACATCTGCCCCCAGACTTGTCACTGTGCCCCATGATATGCCTTTTAACCCTCTAAATGCCACTGTGCCCCATGATATGCCTTTTAACCCTCTATATGCCACTGTGCCCCATGATATGCCTTTTGACCCCCTATGTGCCACTCTGCTTCCAGAAATGCCTTATACCCCTATATGCCACTCTGGCATTTAGGGGGTTAAAAGGCATATAATGGGGCAGAGTGGCTCAGCAGTGGAGCAGCGGGCACCAGCGAGCGGCTTTTAAACGTTGTCTTTTTTTTTATGCGGAGGAGAGAGAGGGGCGCCTAGCAACCGCTCGGCACCCCTCATTCTCCCCCGCATCAAAAAAAGACTGCGTTTAAAAGCCGCTTGCTGGTGCCTGCTGCTTCACTGCTGAGCGCCGTAATACGTCATATTACGGCGCTCAGCAGTGAAGCAGCGGGCACTGCAACAGTGCTGGAAGACAGAAGCCTCGTGCTCCCATCGCTGGACCTCAAGGTGAGAGAACTACAAAGGGGGAGAGGGTAGATAGTGAGTAGGGGGAGGGAGAGGGGTTAGAAAGTGATAAGGGAGGGAGAGGGGTTAGAAAGCGATAAGGGAGGGATAGGGGTTAGAAAGCGATAAGGGAGGGAGAGGGGTTAGAAAGTGATAAGGGAAGGAGAGGGGTTAGAATGTGATAAGGGAAGGAGAGGTAGATATAAGTAAAGAGTGTGAATTAATGTGTGGATGCATTGAGTGAATGAGGGAGAGCATGAGTTGATTTGTGAATGAGTTGTCTGTATGAGGGAGAGCATGAGTTAATATGTGGATGAGTTGTCTGTATGAGGGAGAGCATGAGTTAATATGTGGATGAGTTGTCTGAGGGAGAGCATGAGTTGTCTGAATGAGGGAGAGCATGAGTTAATATGTGGATGAATTATCTGAATGAGGGAGAGCATGAGTTGTCTGAATGAGGGAGAGCATGAGTTAATATGTGGATGAGTTGTCTGAATGAGGGAGAACATGAGTTAATGTGTGGATGAATTGTCTGAATGAGGGAGGGCATGAGTTAATGTGTGGATGAGTTGTCTGAATGAGAGTGAGCATGAGTTAATGTGTGGATGAGTTGTCTGAATTAAAGTGTGAATTAGTGAGTGACTGTAAAAGTGTTTGTGTGTATCATAGATGTATAATTGTGGAAGGGCAAAGATGGCACTAGCAGGAGGTTTGAGCCTTGGGGACCAAGATGGCACAGGCAGGGTGTATATGGGACCAAGATGGCACAGGCTGGACTGTTTTGGGACAAAGTTGACTTGTGCTGGGCTATTTCGGGATAAAGATGGCAAATCTTATGTGTGTAATCTGGGTGCTGGCCAGGTTCTATGTGGGCAGTGTGGACGCCAGGGCTGGCTTTGGGGTGTGCAACCTGTGATCTATGCCTGTAATTTAGGGGGTTTTAAATATACCTTTAATGCCGTGTTTTTATGTGAATTCCAATTGATCTATCCCTGCAAAGCTGGGTTTTTGTGTTATTCTGTAGATCCATATCTGCTATGCTATGTTTCCATACATTATACATGTATACTTGTAAATACAGGGTTAATATGTCTTATTCAGTTGATTAATACCTGCAATAGGATTTCCATGTATTTGATCTATACCTGTGATGCTACATTTCATATATTGTTATTGTATACCTGCAAATACAGGATTTGTATGTCTGATTCTGTTTATTTGATATATACCTTCAGTGCTGAGATCACAAGTGAATTTCAATTGATCTGGGTTTGTGTGTTGATCTATACCTGCTATCGGCAGCAGGGTCTAATATTTATATACTTATATATATAGGGGCTAGTAAATTGGTTTTAGATATTTGGACAGGGGCGCAATTTCAGTGCTAGCCATAGGTGCTATTTTCAGTAGATACGCCTCTGCCTTCTGCCCGTGGGTGAGTACCAGCATACACCGATCAACCATAACATTATGACCACCTGCCTTATATTGTGTAGGTCATCCTTTTGCAGCCAAAACAGCCCTGACCTATCGAGGCCTAGACTCCACTAGACCTTTGAAGGTGTGCTGTTGTATCTGGCAGCAAGATGTTGGCAGCAGATCCTTTAAGTCCTGTAAGTTGTGAGGTGGGGCACATTTTAAAGTAACATCCACATGAATGGCAGAACCCAAAGTTTCTCAGCAGAAGATTGCCCAAGGCAACACACATCCATGTAATGTAAAAGAAAATGTGATTCATCAGAACAGGCCACCTTCTTCCATTGTTCTTTGGTCCAGTTCTTATGCTCGCACAGCCATTGTAGACACTTTCAGCAGTGGACAAGGGTCAGCATGTACACCCTGACTGATCTGCAGCTATGTAGCCTGAAACACAACAAAGCGAATCACTATGTGTTCTGACACCTTTCTATCCGAACCAGCATTAACTTTTTCAGCAATTTGAGCTACAGTAGCTATTCCGCTGGCTTTGACCACACAGGCCAACCTTCACCCCCCACGTGCAACAACTAATCGCCAAGTTCATTAGTGAACTTGATTAGTTGAATTAGTCTGATTATAAGATCCAGATCCTCTGCAGCGCTGTAGGGGACCTGATTCCTCCTCTCTGGCAGCCTGTGACACGTCTGTGCGACATGTGAAGACAACCTCCGCTTCCGCCTGGCACTTCCATGATGGAGCGCCGGCGTGACATGACCTTTCGGTGCTTCCAGGCAGCAGTAGAGGTTGTCTACGGCATCACACACCGTCCACCGGCTGCCCCCACTAGACACCAGGGACAATAATAGTTAGTTGCGGCTCTACCCATGACCCTGTCACTAGTTCACCTTTTTTCCTTCCTTGGACCACTGCAGACAGGGAACTGTAGTTCTGGAGATGCTTTGACACAGTCATCTAGCCATCACAATT
Source organism: Spea bombifrons (assembly GCF_027358695.1). Taxonomy (NCBI): domain Eukaryota; kingdom Metazoa; phylum Chordata; class Amphibia; order Anura; family Pelobatidae; genus Spea; species Spea bombifrons. Next base: position 111,626,103 of record NC_071088.1, read on the forward strand.
TGGCCCTTGTGAAAGTCGCTCAGATCCTTACACCTTTTCCTGCTTCTAACACATCAACTCTGAGGATGAAATGTTCACTTGTTGCCCAATATATCCCTCCCACTGATACCAAGATTATCAGTGTTATTCCCTGTCAGTGGTCATAATGTTATGGCTGTTCAGTGTGTTTATGTATATTATACATATATTTACACACATACACACTTCACTTATCCACTGTACATTCTCACACAAGACTCCCGGTATTCCAAATGGATAGTATTAGACAGATATACACCAGCCATCCACAAATTACTACAGAAGGTTTTCAAAAGTGTAGCACCAGTCAGTTTACCATTTTATTTGGGAAAAAAAATAGTACAGATCACAAACGTTTTTGTGACATCACTTGCAGGCATTTCCCCCCCCCCAAGACATGTTCCATATAGCAAAAAGTAGAAAATGAAAGTTATATTTTCTTTAAGTCACAGTGATTTTACACAACTTGGTCTGGAACTTAAAATGCACCTTCTTTCAGCATCCAGCAGGATACACTTTCAATCAGATCCCCAAATAAACCTTTCCAAAATAAGAAAACCCATTTGTCCCTTTGTCTGAGACACTCACAAGTTTATTAAAACAGACATATTTGTTGTATCAACCTAAAGTACATAATACAGCTGAAAACTAATGTGGACAGTCGAACCTATGATTGATAGTATCTTCCAAACATTAAATTGTCTTTGAGAATACCAGCACCGCTTATCGAATCGTCAAAATTAGATATGCAGCTGCAGTTCCAGTTTTCTCGCTCCATAGGTGTCAAGAACCCTTCTAACTGAAAATTAAAAAAAACCTACATTTTATAACACGATATAAAAATATATTTCTTTGTTGCACAGCTTGGGGGGCTTTGAAAGGTGGGGTGAAGTTTCCACATTCTTTGATACCATCGATTCAGAAGCATCTTAATTACAGGGCAGACTTTTTTTAACCAAGGATAATGTGATATTTCATCTAAGTTTACAGGAACAGTCCTAATGCCGGTACCTTCCCTAGACATTGCTGCTCCAAACGAGGTTGACATCTTATACCAATTGCTTAGGAGACAATCACAGTCTATGCAGGAGATAATAAAAAGTTTAATTTAGTTTATATACCCCTTTATTGAACAAGCAAAAGTTAAGTAAGCATTAAAAGGAGGGGAGAAAACAAAAATGTAACTTATGCAAGATGTTATTTCAAGGCATATTTTTGCTATTGTGTCAGAAGTGGTATGTACTGGTAAGTAGCGCGAGCTATGCAGTGCCTTGCATGTCATTTCTCCATTGATGACCAAACGCCGTGTACTACAGCTAGCGCACAAACAAGTATAATATTGGTATGTTATCTGTGAAGAGTAAATACGAACAGGTGCGATAAAGGTCGGAGCAGACCAGGTAACACTAATGCCAAACTCATGGTTTAATGTAATGCAGTCTAGCATGCAGATAGAACGTGTCATATTCACAAGTCAGTTTCCTGGAGATATTCTCTGTGGAATTAGATAACTGCATTAATTCAAGTGCTATCTTGAAAATCATGTCAAAAGGTGCTGATGGCACTGTGGCAACCAACATGTCTGGAGGTTTAAGTACTGTAATACCTATGGGCATGTGGCCTTAAAACCTTCTAGTTTTACCTTCTAGTGAAAAAATAACCAGAAAAACCTGGTTGAGAAAAACAAAAGTTCTAAAAGTTAGAAAAACTTCGAAATGCCAGATTCAACAGTTTTCATGTGCTTTTCCAACACTATTGTTAACAGTTAAAGTAGAAATCTAAATCAACCTGTAACAAACATTTCTCTGGTCTGTTTATTGATCTAGTAGGAAGCACACTGCCAAACTTCAAGTGTAAATGGCACAGGTAATACAATCCCTGTGTGTTGCTTTGGTGAACGATCCAATATTCTGGGAATATGCCACCAATGCAGAGAAAAGAACCTGCTGCTCATTGAAGCTGAAGGCTGGACCCTGGAGGTTGCAACCTGTATTGAGATGGCCTAACATGTGCGCTGGAGAAAGTCTTGTTTAAGCTACATTTGTTTTACTAAAAAGGACCTTAAAGTGTTAAGTAATGTAATTGTATAAACATTGGTGAGTTGTCCCAATCCTGCAAAACATAACTTAAAAAGATGGGCTTAAAGACTGGTTTTATGCCTGATTTTATTTTGTTTGTAATATATATATACTTTTGGTTAAGTAGTCTGACTTGAATTCCAAAACACTCTTCCATCAATGTCCAAGTTTGTATCCAAAGGGTGCTGGGTGGAAGCCCCAAACAGATGTGTCCTCTTGTTTAAAAGGGATTAACAAATGCTTTTTTGTTTTTGACTTTCAATTCATTTTTGTTCTGTTTGGGAGAAAAGGGGAAGAGGCAAAAGTAACGCAGGTACTAAAAAAAATTAAGTGGCAGGTTGGAGTCAAACATTTCATAAGGAAGTCTTCCCTCAGTCGGTTGCTTCATTATCCTCAGCAGTGGCTTGTTCTGCGTTTTTAGAAGCCTGAAATGTGTAAATAAAAGTTAGAGGGCATGTCACATGGAGAAATGCAAGAATTCAATGAAAGAAGAAGAAAAAAGAAGAAGAAAAAAAAAAGTCATCCTAGCCAAAAATTACTGGAAATATCAAAAATCTAATCTCATGAATACTTAAGTAATAATTATATTCTTGTGCGTTTCTATCAGAGAACTTTATGAACAATGAAGCCACTCCAATAATGTTACCGAAAGGCAAAACTTCACCTGTAATTAACTGAAGAGTGTGCTTTCACTATTATAATGCCATGTGACATCAAGGACTTCAGAATTGGGGGGGGATGCAATAAAACTACGTTTAGAAAAACAAAGATACGGAAGGTTTTTAGAATCCGTAAAGGCCAAGAACATTTTACTAAATTTCTTATGTTCCATTACCTTCTTTTTCTTCTTTTTCTGGGTCTTCCGACTGGCCGAACTTTGAAGAAGTGCCTGAAAATACATAACACGCTTGTTTAAAACCAGCTATTTACATTTCAGTTATTGCACCTGCAGAGCACACTTAACACAAATGTGCAATTCTTCAAATGAATCAGCTGTATTGCATACGTCTGCTTTGCCCACATGCCCTCTCACATTCTATGCTCTATCAGGTGGCAGACTTATCAAGGATAATAGTGCAAATTCGAGTAACAACCTGTTGACTGCAGAGATAGCAACAGCAGACAAACTCAACTTGTGTCATGTATACAGAACACAGGGGCACTAACCTACATAAGTCTTGTTTTAAACCTAAACCTGGACTTTAGAAGATACTGAACTTTAGGCACCTTAACTGAACTTAATCATCTGCATTCATAAAAAAAAGTCTGCTTGTAAAAACTCTTTCCCTTTTCACTAAAGTAGATCATGTGATAGCAAGTCAATCTTTATTTCTAGTGGATGCGACATTTTATATATTCTGCTGGAGGAGAAACACTATTCATATTCCATCCCTGTGCTACACTCATATCAGTAACTATATAAACAATTTACCCACCTTTAATTCTGCATCCTGCACCTCAAATTCAGACTTGTACAGGTCAAGGTCCAAAGGTCCACTGGTTATCCTCATGGGGCCGTTGGGCATCAAGAGAACAGTGAACTTGAACTGAGCCACAAATTCTCCTGCCACAAGAACAAAGATGTTGGGCCACAAATGATTTGGGGTTTGTAAGCACAACATGAGAAGACAAAACTCTTCAGAGCAGGCACAATTCTGCTATGCGACTTTCAAAATATATATATACACACACACATCTATCTATATATCCGCATCTCACTCCAAAAGCTGCATTTTAGGATTCTCAATTACAAGAGTAGCTGGAGGAAGTTCTCTGTGCACCACCATTGCTAAGCTTTGACACCTTTATAGGGTATTAATCCTAATATTAGAGTGAATGTGCATATTTTGTTAGAATTAGGTTTTTAAACATCCCTTTAATTGTGCCGAGCTCACCTTCCTTTTCGTATAGTACATTGAAAGGCTGCAGCAGCTCATGTTTGGCGCATTCCACAACGCCCATTCTTGCTTTCTTTTCATCTTCAAATGCCCTGTGAATGAATGGAAAAGAGCTGGTTTTACATGGCAGGTACAGTAATGCAATTAGTACAGCATAGTGTTGCATGTAAGCTGGTAGGCTAACATCTCCATGATTTCAGGGACACCTCTCACGTTTTTTGCAATGGACATATGTTAACTTTTAATCACCAGACACATCCGCGTAGCAGTTTACCTGAGAGTAAATGGCATGGCATCAAAGCGTCTTTCCACTTCGCTGAAAAAGGCACGGGAGGTTTTCATTTTCAAGCCGTACTGCTTAGTGGGGTCCCTTTTGTAAATAGTTGTCCTCTGTCCAGCGTCCCTTGCCTACAAGAGAAAATATAAGAGACTGAAACAGAGGCTCCTTATCCAGATTTTTCTACTATGCTTATTCATTGCAAACACTCTGGCCTCCTCTATCACATGAATTAACCCCTTAATGACAAAGCCCGTATATGTACAGGCTCAAAATGCATTGTTTTCAATGGGTTTAGGGACCGCCCATTGTCCTTAAGGGGTTAAATGTTTCCATATCTCCACTGAACAAAAACAATTGTACTAAAGACAAACTCAAGTGAACATACAAACTACAATGTAACTCAGAGGTCAATTAACATAACACGCTAAGCAGAAATTGTGGCATGCCATAAATGAATGGTGATATATAAAAAATATTACATCAAGGAGACACTAAGTTGATAATAGTGTATTATTGTATTTTATATGTACTGGTTTCCAGATGTATTAATAAATTGCATTCTACTTCTTCATGGTGTAATGCCATGTTACATAAGTGTTTTTTTTTTTTTAACCCTTTGATAAGTTACCTTTCCTTCTCCCGTGCTAATCAGAACATCAACGGCATAAACTTCATGGACCTCAAACTCTGCCTTTTCGTGATCTTTCCTGGAAAGGGACAGTAATGAGAGGGTTAAAAGGAATGAACGGATCTGTTACTCTACAGCTGACATGCTATACAAGTTTCCACCTCCCGATCACCACCAGTTGGAAATACATAGCAGTTAATACGTAGAATGCGAGTTCCATAAATTATTTTCCATAGAAATTTGTGCAAATTGGCGCTCAATCGGCAGCACTATGAAATTGTATGCCAATGGGTCTAATTTTTCCAAAACAGAAATATCATTAATTTATATTATTTCTAAAATAGGTAAACCACGAAGGAGAAAGTGGTCAATTATCTATCATTAACACCCCAGGAAACCCTGTTTCTGCACCAATGCTCTTGTTTGGTCTATAGCCCACCAAGAAGTGACCCACTTGCAACATGTTTGTTACCATGCCAACCATCTGTGTTTAGAAACCATCCATGATTAGCTTGTCTTTAAATCAACAAAGATAGAACGAGAGGAAAAGGTCCAATGGGGGGAGACAGAGAAAGCAAACTCACTTCTGCTGGTCAGTTGGGTTTTGAATGATGGTCTTTTCTCCATCAATAACATGCTGCTTCAATTGGTGCGAAAGCATCCCTAACAAAACACAAAATACATAAGATATCCTGGATACAGCCATGTGAAAGTGTAACTTTTCTAAGCTGGTACTAAAAAAGATACTCCAAACACGATCGCCAAACAGAACGCGTGCCACATGCAAATATTAATTGGCAGAGCATTTATCTTTTTTTTACCTTCAAAAAGTTAGCCCCTAAACGCCAAACTTTGTAATCCACCCAAATGCATCACTTTCCCTTAGTTCTGTGCTTAGCTCAGGCATTAACCTGGTTCCCTACCTTTTCCAGATTTCATGGTCACTTATCCCTCCCCATCAATATCCCACGTGCTTCCTATGCACCGGCACAATTCTATATTGTTACACATTTACCCATTACCCTTTTTAAGAAGCAACCTTAAACATACCTGGACTTTGAGTCAATATTCAAAAGCCCGATTAGAATATTTTAATGCTCATATTATACATCAAAGAATAAGATTGTTCTTACCTTCAATAGGATTGCAGTTAAAGGACGGCGTAATCTTATTCCACGCTTCAGTTACCTGTGTGTTCTGGTAATAAATAAGACACAGAAACTTGATGTACTGAAGTCTATGACATACCGTATTTATCGGCGTATAACACGCACTGGTGTATAACACGCACCCCCATTTTTGAACAAAAAAACTGAACAAAAAAAACTTCATCAGAATCACTGCTATCTGGGAAACCACACACACACAGTAAGACACACACACCCTAACCCCCCTTCTCAGGATCTCCCCTCTCTCTCCCTAACCCCATCCCGGTCACTTACCTTCAACTCCTGTGTTGGAAGCGTGAGGCGTTTGTCTCGGGTGCCGGCGCTTCACTGCTGAGCGCCGGCACCAGAGACAAACGCCTCACGCTTCCAACACAAGAGTTGAAGCGCTGAGGCAGGCGGCGGCAGGCGGCGGAGGCTGAGGCAGGCGGCGGCGGCCGCCAGCAGAGGAGTCCTGGATTTCTGTCAGTCAGGGGGGCCCGAGAGTTGCCGAGCGGTCGTCTTCAGCAACCGCTCGGCACCCCTTGGGCCCCCCCTGACTGGCAGAACTCCAGGGCCCGGTCGCAGTTGCGACCCCGGTAGTTCCGCCACTGGCTCTAGGATTTATCGGCGTATAACACGCAGGTAGGATTTCAGCTTCAAATTTTAGTTAAAAAAGTGTGTGTTATACGCCGATAAATACGGTAATTTAGAAATTACAAAGTCACAGTTGTAAACTAGGGTTCACAGAGCGCAAACGTTCAGTTGTTTCCCGAATTCCAACTTATCGAAAACTCCTGAGTCTAAGAGGTGCAAGAAAGACCTAAAGGAGCAGAAAAGCATTATATTCACTAATTGGCCCTAAGCGGCTGGAGAACAAGCACTTATGTGATCCTGTGTTGCACCCCGGGGCAGAGAAATCTAGTCGATCATGAAATTAAGGGCAAGGAACAGGCCCAAATGAAGGTGGAAAAGTGGAAAAGTCAGGCATTTTATAAAAACCTAAACAAGTCAATGTTTTCTGCTGTTGTTAATTTAGGTATGTAGAGTCATCGTGCTGCCGGAAGGGCTAAATACATTAGCGGAAGTATTGATTAATAAAGAGATGAAATGGTCTCACCTGGTTTCCTGGCTTGACAAGGCGCAGAGCCGCCTCGGCGCATAAGTGCGCTGCTTTGATGACATCTGCTTTACGACCAGTCACCGGAGCATCCTATATATAACAAGACCAGATTAGCTGAAGCTTCCAGGCATACAACTTGGCCATTAACATTTGCATAGGTCCACATGTAATGCAAGCATGCATTCAGGGATCAGGTGGTCATGGAGTTTGATCATACTTTGAATCTTCCTAATTTACCTTGGATGCACCAACTACAAAGCTGTGCGCAACGTTGGCAATAAAGCCATCCACATGGACCCCCAAGTCACTGTAATTAATAAGATAAAGAGTGTCAGTGTAATGATGGCTGTGTAACAGTGTAACAAGCTGTAATGGTTGTTAATGTACCAAACGCAAATATTAATTTGGTAAATCAAGCATTTGAAGGACACAGCCACTCACTGGTTTCATCTGCTTCTTCTTGGGAAACATATAACCAAGGGTCCTTGAACTAAACTAAGAAACTGGAATATTGTTTAAAGGGTATGCTAAAGTAAAAACAGTTCTTGCTTACATCTTGACCAGATCACCATTCTTCAGAAGATAATCTTGGTCGCTCTTCAGTGGTGAGAAGTGGCATACACAATTATTCACAGATATACTTGTTGGAAAGGCAATTCCTAGAACACAAAATGACATTGCATGACGTTATGATAATGTCTTTAAAAAATAAACCTTCATAGATTGCATTGTACTACACATAAAACAAATCTTACTGTACACTATCTAGATAGCAAGAGTCCTAACATGAAACGCACGCACCTTAGATATGAAATCAACAGAACTAAGTAAGCGAGTGGAGCTGTCATGACAGAGCAGTATACTTGGGCACTGAAGAAGACGGGGAGGTGGAAAATACAGAACAAACGCATGCCTGTATTAGCGTGTAGTACAACGCAGGAGGCCACGCAAAACATACTAAGATGCGCATTGTACTAGTGTGTACTAGAAACATTCCTTCTATAGTGGTAACATTTTTAGAGAAGCTCAGCTTCTTTGTTTCTGCATAAGGGTCTTATCTGCAATCGTGAATAATCTGACTCCATGCGTAAAAAAGATGCTCAGGAATAATCTCTCTAGCATCACCTGCTTCACCCACAGTTGTTCATAACGAAAGAGTGGGTAACTTTCTTGCCTTTGCAGAAAGACGACATGCGACACCGAGAACACTAACTACCAAACACAGAAGGTCCTTGTCACAACTTCACCTGTCGCCTCTATTTTAGTGAATATAACTTTTTTGCTGTGTCAGGTGGACCACTTGACACAGCAAAAAAAAACCCACATTATCTTCACTAGAGACAGCAGGCCAAGTTGGACATTATAACTTACTGAGCACAATATGCATTATAAAGGATCACCTCAACAGGGTTCTGCTGGAGTGGCCCTGCATAATGCATAGTTAAACACATGAGACGTATTGAGGCGTACCACGTCCTTTCTTTCTATGAGCAAATCACGTTGGAAGCTTTATATTGTATAATGTGGCCTGGGTCGAAGATGAAACGTGTGAAACCCTGGCTTAGTGAATACCCATCGTTATGGCGTATCCATGTTATTCTGTGATTTACGGCTCTTTGTAAATAAGTGACAGCGCTACAGAAGGGCTTTTTTTTTTTTACCTTTCTTCATTTCCTTCTCCTTCTTGAAGATTTTGCCAGTTTCCTCCATGATCATGGCATCTCCTTTCTCGCAAAGTGTTAGTATTGAAGCATCAGGAGTTGCGGCTTCCACCATGGAGCGGAGGACCCCTAGAGAAAAGAAAACAAAAAACCTTCAATCAACAGGTGGGAGAAGTTTACATTTCCAAACACAAAGCTGTGGAGCGAGTGGGATGAAGAGTGTTTTGCTAAATACTAGGCTTTTTTGGAGTGGGAGATTCAATACGTGAGCAAGATTGTTCTTGGAGATGCAATAACGTTAAGTAAAGAAAGAATTCTTATTATGTACCAGGATAATAAGCTCTTTGATGGCCTCCTTGGGGGAGATGAACTTTATCTGCCCACTCTAAGGTGACGTTTCCTCGCATATTCAAAACACGTAAAGGGGTATATCCGAGATTTTAATAAACATCCACTTATGGACTCCAATCAAAGCCGCAAATAACACTATGACTAACAAACGGCTTCCTGTTTATATATTATTAGCAGGCATCCTAACATTACAGTTTGTAAATCAGAAGATACACGGCAGGCTTTACAAGTCCCTTTAATGGCCAAGAGCCGACAGCCAAACATGAAGGAAAGACAAGGTTAACGGCCATGTAAACAACGCTACACAGGTTCTAACGTTAACGCTGGAAAGGGTACAATCACACGGCAAACAGATCACCCAGCGGCCAAACTCGGCCGAGTCACCGAGAGCCATTCCCACCGGTCCATGAGCTGCATTCACTAGCCTTTGGACATATTATATACGAGTCGATGTAAAGTAGAAGCCCCGCCGCCGGTTTCAATGAGGACTCATAGAAGCTCATCCTCTGCCTCCTCTTTTATCATTAATGACCAAACGCAACTTGTCTGCATACAACGGCAATACTGTTTATTCTTTCCACCTTTTCTTTCTTGATGCAAATATTTGTTTTACATTCTCCGCTACCCTCCAAGTCCTCCCTACTTTATTATGAGGCACAAACTCTTTAAAGGGGAAGATCCATGAAAGAAACCTGTAGAGGCGCTCAGACTGTAACAATACCTTGTGAGAAGGGGCAGTAAAAAGCAAGACTAGAAGCGTCGCTATTATACAGGATCTTCAAGTTTGCCACACAGTAGCAAATAATATTTATCTTAACTCATACTCAGCTGCAACGAGACATTTAATAACCATCTATAAATCTATACCTACATTATCACCAATGTTTATAACGCGTGTAACATATGAACGCGGGGCACTACAGACAGAAACGCAGAACAGCTACGCCTGACAGCGCTATAGGTAGATCAGCGCGTCGTATTTATGCTACGTTTATTCTCCACTTTGTTTCATGCACTCTCTTTTGCATATCTCAGTAAATGTTTCTCAGCAGTATTTAAAGTGTGATTTCAGACGTCCGATTTTTATCATAAGAAACAAGCTACCACTGCAGTAGGGAACATATGTTTAAGTTCCTTGACATGTTGCATTAATGGAATACACAGTGCTGCAATATATATATATACATAGGGAGACATCAGAATATATCTAATGATCTTTCTCTTTGCAGTAGCTCATAACGTGATCCATAAATACATTTGAAACCGAGTTACACCGATCCACAGGAACATCCTACTGTTTTCCAAAGGGAGTTTTGGTTTCAGTTTTCCCCGCAAGAAGGGCTGAGCTAATTCTGTACAGAGTATAATGTGTAAGGATACTGAATAAAATCGGATTTCACTATGCATTATACAGGGCCAAGCTCTTCCCGTGGCAGAAGCGCCCTAGGGCCAGTCCGCTAATTCTGTCAACTCTTCGCTTAGTGAATAGACCCCTTTGTCCCAGAGGAGTTATTATATTACATTGGTCTTTGTCACCGGGGCGGATTCCATCAATGATCTCCGCCAATACACCTGAGCAGGAGGTTTCAGCTTTTAATAGGCTGTTTGTGAGTCACGGGAGAAGTACACCCAGTGACAGGGAAGTCCGACTTCACACAATGCGGCGGCGTGACATGCGGCCGCTGTAACTTCTCTACTTCACCGATACCGAGCAGGCAGGGCCTTCACAAAGTGACCCCGGCTCATTGCGTTAGAAATGATGGCTTTTAAGAACTGCACCGCGAGAGTGCGGGCTTTAAATACAGAGTTAACGAGCACTTGCCACTGGCGCTCTACGAAAATCCACATACAGAAGGCCTGGTTCCAAAGACACGTGGGTGCCCCGGCCTGAAATATGTATGGGTGCCGGGGAGGCACATGGCAGGCGGGACACGTGCGATCCCATCCCCCATACCCATAAACCTTTTCCTAACAGTTGATTGCAACGTAGTCGCAACTAAAGAGTTAAGCGGAGCGGAACAAACCATTGATATGTCACCTCGGTGCTTCAAATATTCTGATCCCTTCCCGTCACCTGCCGCACGTTATGAGCTGCCCTGCCGGACCCCCCCTCGTCGCAGCTCCAGTTAGTAAAGGCCCGAAGAACGGGCGCAGTGACTTGCTTTCTCACATGCACTCCCCGGTACACAGGGGACTCGGATTACTGACAAACACTATCTCCCTGTCACCCACGGCTGCCACTTACTGTTGGCGATGTCGCCCCCCATCTTGTACTTGGTCACCACCAGGTCCTCAGCGATGGTCTGCTCTTGCTGTTCATCGTCACCCGACATGTTCTAGACCAGCGGTTCACCCCTCGTAGAAGACACAGGCAACTGCAGCGCGCGGAGGCGGCGGACAGAGAGAGAGAACGAGGGCGCTGGAGGCGGGAGCTCAGAGCTGAAGGGGTGAGAGACAGGCGGGATGCTCGCAATGAACTCTGGGACGCGTAGTCCACAGTCACAGTTCACGGACTGCGGAGCGCGCGGTTAGCCGACTGCCTTCGCTAACTTCATGTGCGAGGCATGTCGGGAGTTGTAGTCAGCGTGTCCTAGTCATTACAAAGTGCAACTCAGGTGAGTGTTAGAAATACGGTGGCTTGGAGAGAATAATCCTGACTGACAGGTCTTTACTTTCAGTGACAGCGACAAAACTGCAGCATTTACACACTTACTGGATCCCGACATGGGCGTTTATAGGCCAGCACTTGCCCCAAACCTTCCCCTCCAAACATTCCGTGGATAACTCCATAGTGCCCGTTTTTGGGAGTCTCCATGCTGCGCCTATAGAAGAATATATGTTGGACTGGGTAGTACATATTGGGCTTGATTTATCAACAAAAAAAAGTGGTTCTGTCACTAATGACGTTTCTGTAAATTTATTAGGTTTTTGGCACAACATCTGAGACCGATTAATATGCTGTTTGTTAGGGTGACCACATTTTTTCTGCCATTCAGGGACATACTTTGAAGCAGATGAGATCACACACACAGGTATATATATATATATATATATATATATATATATATATATACGGTATATATACAGTGATTCACATATGCACACTGTCACATACAGATAAAATACATTTTATATATATTAATATATATTAATTATTAAGAAGTCTTGGAAACCATGTTGATTTCAGATTTAATAATATACATACACTCATGACAGACATGAGTAGATATAGAATGTTAACCCCTCTAATACCAGGCATGAGTAGATTCAGAGAATTAACTCCTCTATTACCAGACATTACACACACAGTCACACAAACAGACATACACAGTGACACACAAACACAGTCACACACAGAATCAAACACACATACCTTCTTATATATATATATATATACGGTGCAAATTATAAACTAATGGTAAAACTAGTAGCATGTGCCAATGTGAACAAACAAAAGTATATATTTTGTGGACGTTCACATCGAGGGCAATAACATGCACAGGTTTAGCTTTTATTAACCTTTTATTAACCTTGTGAGTCAGAAAATATTTTGAAATACGCATTTTTTAGCACACTTTCTAATTTTTTCTTACACCCAAAAATACAGCATTTAAATAATGATGTGTTCCTCAGATGCTAACTGAATAAAAATAACATACGGTATATCATATCTGAATCTCCAAATTCTCCTGAATAATAAAATAATATTAATGTGTGTTAAATTACATAATCACAACATGCCCCCAAATCATGGGCGCACAAAACGGGTTCAAGCCAAGAAATTTTCGTAGTTGAACCAAAAATGCAAACCGTGTGACTTGAAGGGATATCGAAACATGCCTTGAAGATTTCAGACACCCCTCTTAACTTTCAAGGTCAGTCTCTGCAGCCATTCATCTTCCAAGTACAGGGAATTTTTTTAACCCACGTTTTCATATTTCAGGCATATTTGGGTATAGATTCTGTACCCTGGGCTACCTGGAAAAAGAAAGAAAATACAACTCAAACACACAGATACCACGTATGTGTGGTATATTAGCATTATGTGTTCATGTGAGACTCCCAAGTCATGTGTGAGTAAAGTGGTTTCAAGCTGGGAAATTTGTACAGGTGAACCAAAAACGTGCACCTCATAACTTTGGGGGGAAGTGTTTAGGGGCAGAAATGGGTCAGACAGGCTGTTTAGGGGGCAGAGTTGGCAAAGGCAGCCTGCTTCATGGGCAGCGGTTGCAAAGGCAGGCTATTTTAGGGGAAGCAGTGGCACAGGCAGGCTGTTTTGGGGGTAGTGGTGGCACAGGCAGGCTGTTTCGGGGGTAGTGGGGCACAGGCAGACTGCTTCATGGCAGAAGTGGCACAGACAGGCTGTTTTAGGGGCAGCGGTGGCACAGGCAGGCTTTTTTAGGGGCAGTAGTGGCACAGGCAGGCTGTTTTAGGGGCAGCGGTGGCATGGGGAGGCAGAGGCCTACCACGTCGGTGTCTGGCTTAGCGTATGGTGATAGGGGTAATGCTGCACTGCTATCAATGTCAGACCCCGCTTGTACCACATCTGTTCAGTAAATGCTATTTATTTACAAATTTATTTATACATTAATAATTTATTTTTTCGGATTCCTAGTTTTTTCCAGTTGACATACAGTTTACAAATTTGTGAAATAAATATTCTTGCGTGTGTGTGTGGGGTGCCACATACAGGATCCGCCCTGGGTGCTAAATATTTTAGGTATGCCCTTGCAACCACAAATCTTCCAAGGATTTTTGTATTTTTTCCCCATGTGTTTCATGTTCCAGGCATATTTGAGGATGGATGCTGCACCCTGAAGATAACATTGTCATTGAAGCTGCAGCTGGGACGCTATCACTGGTAAACTGGTGATTGGGCCATATTGGCTCTCATGGAGAATAAAAAACCTTCCTGTTGTGTGAGAGAAGGTCTTCCCTCTACACCGATCAGGGAAAAGGAAATTTGCAGCAATGTACCCGTCGGTACCTGGCAGTGGACATCCACTTTGCCAACTTTCGTAGCTGTCACTGTAAGGATTAAGGGTTGATTGTGTGCTTTTTCTTTCACTGGTTTACTTTTTGGCATGATTGATGGCAAATCTACTAAACAAACATCCTGATTCCTTCTCATACTGCTTAATGGTAAAAATCACCCAGCTTGACGTTCTGACCAGTGAAAGTCATGTCGTTGCTGTCATGATTAACTCATAGTGGATGCATGGAAGGGTAACCCAGCAGAGGTGGTTAGTTTCTTTGTTTAAGCATTCAATGCATTCATTTGAGGTTGATTTAAATGTGTTTCTTTGTGCATGCCCTCTGTATCTGTTCTGTCTAGAGGTGTCATCTTTCCAAAGGACCCCTGTGGTGATTCATGGCCTAACAGATAAGGACCCTGAGTTATAGGAATTCCATTCCTATCTTAAGTGGAGGGGTTTCCATCACCTTTACCCCACCATAACTTATTGGCACATCAAGATGGGAATCAATTCTTGGAAAAGGTGTCATATAATTGGACATGTGGTCAGAGGGGTGTTTTCTTGAAACAGAGTCTGATTTAGGGGCAACATATATATATATGTTGGTTGCCCGGGGTGGGTTGATATATATATATATAGAGAGAGAGAGATAAAGGTTCTAATTCGGATTTCTCACGAATCCGGTATCAAAATTGTGAGTGGTGGCAGACTACCTGGGGGGATGCAGGCAGGATTTGGGGGTTAATTTGGTGTAATTTATGCCTTGTTAAGGGGTGAAGTTAGTAAATCCAGAGGCCTGGTGCTATTAACCCCTTCATGCCCACGCCCTCCACACAGTCACGGCTGGGCAAGTAGTCCTGGCCGTGACAGTTGCCATAAAGAATCCGCTCAGTATGGTGTTTAAGCAGAGAAAGGCACCCAAAACCATTGAATAATCAATGATGGCAGCCTCCAGATGTGCAGATAAAGGGCGTTTTCTCCTGTGCTCAGCTACAGTACTGTATATAACCCTCAACATATTTGGTTTTCCATGGGACTTCCCCTATAATTGTTCGATGGTTTATGGCCCTCTCGTCCTATTACCTTTAACAAGATTATTAAAAGCGGCCATCTTTCCACAAGCTGTAACCCACCCTCGGGCAGGCAGGGTCCTGCACTCCTATGATATCTGTATGTGTAAATGTGTAACAGTTACCTATATGGTAACCACCGCTTAATAAATAAATCACAATATATGTCCCTAGTAAAGTGTAAACTGCTGCTGTCTAACGTCGGCCCGGACTTCCATAGGGAGAAGACCCTGGCACTCAGGGCCGGCCCAAGACAAAATGCCGCCTGGGGCGAAGTTTAAAATGCCCCCCCCATTATCTACCCTTCCTCTCCCTCCGTCCCTGCTGCCCCCCCCATTATCTACCCTTACTCTCCCTCCCTCCCTATTATCTACCCTACCCCCCCTTGTACTTACCTTTCAGCACTCCTGCGGCAAGTCTCCCTGTTCGGTCTCGGTGCCGGCTTGTAATACTGAGCGCCGGAAATGATGTCATCCTCCGACGCTCAGCATTACAAGCCGGTACCGAGACCGAACAGGGAGACGCGCCGAGCTTGGGGCGGCAAAGTGCCGCACCTTCAAAAGTGCCGTCTGGAGCAGTTGCCCCACTCGGCTCCATTGTCGGGCCGGCCCTGCTGGCACTCAAGGTGGATGAATGAGTGAGGCTTCCTTGTAGGACAGTCTGGCAGGGGTTTGCCCTGCACAATGCACAGTTTAAATCGTGAAATGAAATGTTTCTAGACCTTCTCACTTCAACCGAACCATGCAGAGAAACGGCACATACTGGCCACGTGGCTCACCGCATACTCTGCTAATGACTTGGGGTCTTTAAAGCCGCTGATCCTTACGCTCTACGGCCACTTCATATGCACTGCTTGTACTCTCTAGCTGTCTATAATGTTTTCTAATCAATTATGGCATGACATATGGATTTGACTTCTTTCTCCCCTAATGTGGCCACTTTGTCCTCCCTCTTTTACCCAGAACATCTGATGTGTCACGCTAGATCTTTAGGTCTCAGCACCGGCCTGTCTATAGTGCTATTCTAAGCGGCTGCCCGAGCGCCAGGCTTCTGGGTTAACTTTTCTTTATTAAATCAGAAATGCCAAAACAAGGAATTTGAATGTGTGTTAATGGAGGGGGCGCCACAGTCTCAGGTCCCCCACAGTCCCTACAGCAATTGTGCCAATAATGACCCCTCTATTCCCGGCAAAGGGTATATTTCCAATATTATCTGACCCAGGGTACCGTCACTTCAC
Organism: Spea bombifrons; assembly: GCF_027358695.1. NCBI lineage: Eukaryota > Metazoa > Chordata > Amphibia > Anura > Pelobatidae > Spea > Spea bombifrons. Next base: position 111,642,568 of record NC_071088.1, read on the forward strand.
AATAATACTCCTATGCTATATATAGTGTCCTCTACTTTCCCATATATATTCCCTATACTGAATTGTTGTTCGTACTTTCTAGCAACACATACGTTTGGACACATTTATGTTAATCCAGACACCAAACAGTAGCCAGAAATGGATAAATACAGGATAGCAAACATTAGCCATCAGCAGAACAGTTTTAGAGACAGCGGCTACTTGGCTTCTGGGGTTAGTCCAGCCCTGATAATGAATATCTGTATATCTTCAAAGTTTTGTAAAGTATCCTGCAAGCACAGGGGTGAGCCTGCAGTAGGGGGTATATCAGTGAATATCTGCTCCCTTTGTCACTTAGAGCAAATCATCTGTGTACAGTGCTGTGGAATATGCTGGTTTAATAAATATACGTTTAATAAAAGTGTTGTTTTTTGGTTTTGTTTTTAAAGGTGGGGGGTCATTTTCGGTTTCGGCCAGGTGAATGCTGAATTTTCAGTTTTGGTCCAGAATTTTCATTTCGGTGCATCCCTACTATATACTAAGCCAGACACTGAAGTGGTAGGCCTACACCACATTGATGTTTGGCTTAGTATATAGTGATAGGGGTTATGCTGCATTATTGTCAATGTCCGGCGCAATGTATAGTGATAGGTGTTATGCTGTACCACCGTAAATGTGTGCCTCAGTACATAGTGATAGGTGTTATGCTGTACCACCGTCAGTGCGTGCCTCAGTATATAATGATAGCAGTTATCCTTTACCACTGTCAATGTTTTCCTCAGTATATAATGATAACAGTTATGCTGTACCACCTTCAATGTTTGCCTCAGTATATAGTGATAGGTGTTATGCTGTACCCCAGTCAATGTGTGCCTCGGTATATAGTGATAGGTGTTATGCTGTACCACAGTCAATGTCTGCCTTAGTATATAATGATAAGAGTTATCCTGTACCCCTGTCAATGTTTGCCTAGCGATAAAAGCTATGCAGTTTTAAAGTGTGTGTGTGTGTCTGTGGGGGGTGCCACATATTTAAGGTACGCTCCTGGTCCAAGAGCTCCCCTGGACACTTAGTTATTTTAAAGAGGCCAGCGTACCTATTCCATGCCGCAGGGCCGGACTGGCCCACCTGGATACTGGGCCGTTTGGCCGGCTGGTCCGTGGGCCGGGCGTAAGGCAGTCCAATACAATTCCAAAATAATGCCCCAGCGGGGACAAGGGTAAGTTACAACTAAAAACGAAACAGTCGTATAACACTAATAATATCAAATCATATATACTGTTGATGGCTGCAGTCCTAACAACAGAAATAATTGAATTATGACCAGGCTTATTAAAAACTCAGACAAATAGCCCCCCCTGACATGTTTCGCTCCTCAGAGCTTCATCAGAGGTCTGGGCTAAGGCAGTCCAACATTCAAAGTGGCCGCCGCCCAATGGCCGTGCCTCAGCTTTTCGTCCCACCCCTTTTAAGAAGAGATATATATACACACAAACACATATACACCGTATATATGTTTTTTTCAGTGGTATGATTTAATGGTGGAAATTATTAATGCCCCCCCAGTTTTGACTGTGGTATCTAATGCGCCCCCCTTTATATTGTTTCTAGAGTCTCTTGCAAAGCAATCAATGGAAATCAGCGGCATCGCAATCAATTGAAATTAGTGGCATCTGAATGCTGCTACTGGCTGTTTCAAGCAGCCAATCGGTGCTAAGAATCGTCGGAAAAAAGAGGTGGAGTGCAGCTGCAGTTTCTATCGTGGACAAATTCTTTATTTATTATTAAACGATTATTCGTTTAAATTATAACGATTCTGCATCAGGCATTGAATCTGTCCACGAGGGATACTTACCAACCATAGCAGTAGTGCTGTGACGTAGGACACCCGGATGCTGACTTTATTAGCAGAGAATATCTTGAAATGAGACAGCTGTGCCGGGAACATGCATACTTTTACTTATCTACGAGTGCAGTATTATTCAAGGTTGTGTGTATCGGGTACAGTAGTGTGTGGTTAATTGGTATCGGGCAGACTAGATGTGCCGAACGGTTCTTATCTGGCGACACATTCTATGGTTTAAAGTAGGAGTTTAAGAAACTGACTTAACTGATGGACCGAAGACATGTATTTATTGAAAAGAGGAAGAACAGCTGCTTTCCGTTACTATTGTTTTCAGTGTTGTCACTTGATGCTTTTACTACTGGATGCAATGATATTTTATATATTATATAGCATGGAGGAGAGAGCGGAGGTGTAAAAGAAATAGATATTTCAAAGTGCAGCACATATGTAAGGATTATATTTAATGTAAGCAAGTTTTACTTTACAGAGAGTGTGGTTGATAAATGGAACAACCTCCCAGCAGAAGTGGTAGAGGCTAATACAGTGAGGGAATTTGAACATGCATGGGATGGGCATAACGTTATTCTGAATCTAAGACAAGGACTGATTTAAGTCTTATATCAGGACATAAAGGGCAGACTAGATGGTTCAAATCTGATGTCAGAATCTATTTAAGACAAATAGAACAAAGCCAAGTGGCAGATTAGATGGCCAAATAGCTCCTGCTATCAAATTCTATGTTTTTTATGAATAATGATATTCTAGCCTCAGCCTCCTATACTTTTCGCTTAGTTGTGTGATAATTGCAGCCCACTTTATCTATTGGTATCACACACATATATATATATATATATATATATATATATATATATATATATATACATATATATATAATTTATCCCCGTTAGGTAAACAGGCGTCTAACGAGGAGGACAGTATGACGAAAGCCAATGACTACAAAGCAGATAGAAAATACATTTTATTTCATATACATCTGGCCCCAAAGCTGGGGAGCTAGGGCAAGTTGAAAAGTTGATTTTACTTTTCACTCTAAAACATTGCATTTTATTAAAATTTCTGTGAATCCGGAGAGCACTGAGACCGTGAGGAACTTCCATGTCCCTTAACGCGTGTCTGTCCAGTACAAAAATAATGTAGAAAAATAGACTCTCAGTAGCAACGTTCATACAAAAATATACACAAGGATGTACAAAACAAAAAATGACTGTTCGGCAAAGTCCGAGGGCTCTGATTGCTATACAGAGAAGTTCTGGGCAGCCGTGTGTCTGATAAGTGCTCAAATCAACCGTTTCCTTGATGCTACCGCATCGCGCATGCACAGGCAGTGTTCCACATCCTACATACAAAACACACTTAAAACATCAAAACTCTTCTTTCCATGGCAGAATACACACATTTCCTAATAAAAAGGTTGAATTACTTTTGTTTTAATACTACAGCAAATAACTGTAACCTGGATATCACAATATCACCATCCCTCTGCGGAAAGCCCACATTGTCATAGCAGAAAATGAGCTTCTACGGGTGTACGTAGCGGCCAAATTCAGGAACTGGCACAAAAGTCAGTATTTTTAAGAAAAGTCAGACATATCGGATTATTATACGCAAAGGTATTGGGGGCAAAGAAACAAGCTGCTTGTTCTTACTTTGAATACAAGATGCAGGTTAATGACGCGTTCCAGAAAATAAAGCATGTACATTGATCACGCGCTGCCCGCTTGTCGTGTGACACAGTTTGTTTAAACGCTTCATTTTATTTTCTTAAAATACCTATACCTGACTGGAGTCTGGTTATTACTAGTAGCCAATCAGTCATTCTCAGTAGCCATTTACCAATATTGATGATTTGCGGGTCTAGAGCCATAGCCAAGTCCCTATGAAAGTAATAGCTTATGAGTGATTGGGATGGAACTTGGATTTAGGTAGCTATAGGCAAATCTGTCATATTGTATTGCATTGTAGCGTTATACAAATTGTTCACTTGCTGATAGTTCATTGGCTCATACTCCTGCGGCACGAGGTAATGACTATGCCCATCCCTGTTTAAAAAGTATCAGCGCAAAGTTTATATTTTATAAACGATATTTTATAAAGCGATATTTTTACAAGGAAAGAGTTTTGAGGAAAGAAGGTCCCTGGGTATTTTATATGATCCAAGTATGCAATACATTCCAATTCATTACTTCTGGCTCCTTCCTGCTATTAGAATAGGCTGACTAGGCTGCTACTGAACCCCAACAATGGCAACCCTGTAAATCAAGTCAGAGTACAGTTTGCTGGGTTAGAATGGAGACTCTTATTTAAATTTTTTAGTGTCTCTGCATGAAGTTATTATCGACCAATATGCGCCACCATATAGAGATATACATTATCACACTGTGCAAGCCTTGCTGATCCATCTCATACCATAGAAATCAAAGCTTTGGTAGCACTCCATACCTTCAGTTTTTCAAGAATAATAGACCGCACGTCTTAATAGTAAAACTGAACCAGTGCTATGTTACATATCTGTATCCGTTCCGATACAAAAAGTATAGTGGTTTTCACAAACATATACCGTATATCTCTGTAATGATCTGTCATCAATATCCCGGAAGATACGCTGAATGAACAGCAGGGGGAGACAGAGAGTGTGAATGTCTGATGTCATAATCCAACAGTAGCAGAAGAACTGATACTGTTCTTATTCAGAAATATTTCTTCTATGAATCTTAAAGAAGTATTTCCGACTCATCTTAAATTTCCCTTTAAAAAAGTGTCTTATGTACAAGACTTATCATGGATTAATTAGCTTGAACAATTAGCTTTAATGACTAGGTTATCCCCCAAGATTGCTTTTGTATTGTTCTTCCCATTTGGAGATTTTATAGTAATAATTACACTGAGTAATTCTTAGAGGTGTTAGAAACAAAATATCAGACCAGGTTATGCCACATAAATAAAATGTATCCATGACAATGTTGTTCATAAATTGTAAGGGTCTGTTAGAATTGCATTACTGATCCAGCCACAACAGAGCTGGGAACATGATAGGGCCCGGCCGGTGTGTCCTGCACAGTAATAACTTGTCCAGCTGCACTCCCTATTGAATTATGGGCACTGGCCTCTGCTGCAAGATGTCCTCTTGACCAAGTGGTCCTGCGGTGGGTGAAGAGGTCAGTTCCGTACAGTTAGTAAATCTGGACACTGAACCTCATTCTTGGTATCAGTCTTTGCAAATAGGCAACTGTTCCAATAGCCTGGATTATCAAACGCACAATCTGAAGGTTGAATGTACACTTTCTGTAGTGCCTCTCGATTAAAAGTTTGGGGAAGCCCAGCAGTTTTGTCCAATGAATGGGGCCGGCTGGCCATTAAGTTCATGTCCTCATAGCCCTGCTTGTCCTCTGAGGTGCTGTCATCCCTTGATCTGCCACTTCGATTCATGTAAGTGTATTCTTCCAAGTCATTGTCCACTACACTTTCCGTGTGTTTGCACTTGCTCTGTTCATTCATATATTCATAATCCTCCTTGTTGCCATATTCATAATCTTCATCTGCTGTAGAGGTGGTAATGCACTCGCTATTGGTATCCGCCGCTCCCCTGATATCTATATACTCGTTCTCCGGTTTATCTGCTTTCACCGTGGTGGGCTGTGTTCTTTTGTTCATATATTCATACTCTTCATCTTCTTCATCGCTGGCATGGGGTGGGTGCGGGGTAACAGATCCTGATCCTTGGGATTTTAGTGTTCCATCCCTTGACAGACCTAGTTAAGAAGAAGTGGGTAGGCATTTTTACATAGTGAAGTATTCAATAGTAAACTTGTAAATATATTTTAGTGGGAAACCTTTTTTTAAATAAATATAGATTAATTGTTACTATTTGAACATTAATATATTATAATAATTTTACAGTTGTGTATGGGGATATATGCAAAGGTATGATAATTTTACACTCTATAACAAGCGATCCAATATTGGAAATGTGGACCAGACATCCTTTTTTTCCATTTTCTTGTTTGTAATAAATACAGCTTATAAATCTCAACACTTTTCAAGAGCGAGTATTTCCCTATTTTACTAGTGTTTTTATGAAGTAATAATTTGTTAGGGTGTGGTGACCCTGCCATGGAATGATGGGCAGATCTGGAACCCAATCTCACAAAGTGCGCTGCCAGAATTAGGGTGTACACATTTCTCGAATGCTGTTCCTTGTGTAGGGCCGTATGACATTAGATACTCCTACATGCAACTCACTGGCTTGCCTGTAAATTAAAACGAGTGAAGTGCTTTTCACAGAGCTTGGGTCAGATAAGTCTGGAAGATAAATAAATCTAGGTATTCGCAGTCTGACCTGCGGAAGATTAAGATCTCGATTTACATTTTTAATTGATTAATCACTGATTAACCTATTTGTGTTAGCGGGACATGGACCACACTGTTTTGGGATCATCAACAAGCATCAAATACATACCTCCCTGACTGAGCTCAGGCAGGATGTACTCGCTGTCTTCATCCGGTGTAGCAGCCAGGAGACTTTCCCGCTGGGAACGGTACGCGCTGTCCAGACGGCAGCGGGAGCTGCGGCCAAAGCTGCCTTCAGCGTACGAGGTCTCCTCCGCTGTCTCCAGGTCTGAGGAGGTGCAGCAGCCTTCTGATGACTCTGACACTGTGCGACCCAGAGAGTCCTCTCTTCTGCGGGAACTATGTCTGGGGCCTGGGTCAACGCGATGCACAGTACCCTGGAGAAACGGCAGCATTTATTACATGTTTTCACTGGCCAAGTGTCGTGTGATCGTAAACAATGGAGCTTGTCTCTTTTTCCTCATCCCACTTAAATCAATAACTGCATGCCACCATTCCTTCCCACTGCTGTTAAATAAGCAGCAATTGTATATTCTGTGGCTGAGAAACGCTGTTTTATTTGCTTTATTATTGATGTGGGAAGAATTAGACCCACACAGTGAAACGTTAATACTGAGCAAACAGTCATCATGGACAAAACAGGGGTTGTGTTTGAGCAAATCATACAAAGCTACAGCAGGGAACTCTGGAGTGTACGTTTTGTTGACTTGTAGAGAGACATTTACAGTGTCCAGCTGATTACGGAATGTAGTAGTAGAGACATGATGCTACACACTTCAGCTGAACTCACCAGCCCTGTATTCAATTACCGTCAAACACGACAAGGTCTATAGTAATGCAGAGTTCAGATTGAAGATCCGGAAAAGGAATTCAATCGTCAGGTTAAAAATTTGTTGGATTTTCCATCCAGCTAATATCGTTCCTTTAGAATGGGCCATATCATTACTATTTTTACTAATCACTTGCAGTGAAAACCTACCCTTCTGTTCACACTGGTCATGCTTTGGTTCATGGGCAGATACCCCGCAACAGAGCTCAATAAACTCTGACTCTGAAACACAAAAAAGAACAGGTTAATGGCACATGGGCAAAAAAACCCAAGTCCTCCAAACAAGTTGCAAACACAATGTTAAGTGTTTCTGCATCAGTATGACCTGTACTACATATAATGCCAGGTGTACATCTGCTAAGCAATATATTTCTCACTCTTTGGCATTTAAAATATATTTATACAGAGATGGAAAGCCATACTTCATTGGCATATACACAACCCAGCTGATGAGAACACGGCATAGTGCATCTCCATACATACCCTAGAGTAGTCAATCCGTTGACGTGAAATGTAGAGGGTGCTGGGTGTTTTGGGTTGGGGACCCATCTCTTCTGATTCTAGGTCAGTGTCGGTATCAGTTTCTAGCTCCTCGCCTTCTTGTGGACTCGAATGTAACTGCTCCCCGGAAAGTGGAGACTGAGGTGTGTCACTGTCCTTCTGTTTAGAGGAGAAGATAGAAGTCCTTGGTTACATCGTATCCTGTAATGCCTCCTTTGCAGGAAAGTTACTTACTAAATCATAATCAATTGAGTTCTGTGCACTACTTCTTTTATCCATTGATGTGTTCATTTTTACCAATTTTTAGTAAACGCAATCCGATTCATTCCAGGAAAATCTTTATGCCAAATCAACCAATAGCAGTAATGTTTATAGAAAAAAGAAAACATACAATCTTGTTCCCGAATCTTTTATTCTCAGCTCACTCAATCATCAATTTGTTAACCACTGGCAAACTAACATGAAGCTGGGCGGCAGATCAATTCATCTGCTTGTTAATTGTCAGGTTCATGCTGAACCGGCAAAGGGAATAGAGTGTAAGTAGAGCATGGTTGAGCTGTTAAGGTACCACTTGTTAAAGGTACGTACACTAACGTCTTACCTTTATAACCAGGTATCGGGGAGGATCTCTGGCCATACGAGTAAACTCGTTACCCAGTTCCTTGAATGTAGGGCGGATATTCTCGTCGATCATCCAGCCTGGAAGGTATAAGAAAAGGGTAAAGGTTCGAAGATATTTTAGCTGCCCCCTACCAGAAAGAGGCAGTAACCAGATAAATCTCAATAAGTCTTAATGAGAAGAAACTCACATTTTACCATTACCATGTACACATCAATGGTGCAGATCGGCGGCTGGGAGAGACGCTCGCCTTTCTCGAGGAGGTCGGGCACTTCAGATAAACGGATTCCTGTATAAGGCTCTTCCCCAAAAGTCATCATTTCCCACAGAGTCACTCCTGGGCACATAAAGGATGAATTACTTCTAGATAATTACTTCCAAGTGCTAAAGCAAATGCACGGAATACAAATCCCCTGCCAGTGGAGTGATCCAGATGTGATGGGGAAGAAACAATGTAGTACATTTGGAAACAGCTTATAATATGACTGGCTGTTTTAATAGCATACAGTAATATGAGAATGCCCCCATTACACTTACCATAGCTCCAGACATCACTCTGATGGGTGTATTTCCCAAAGTGTATACTTTCCAGAGCCATCCATTTAATTGGTGTCTGCTTAATGGGACCAAACAAAATGGAATATAAGCACAAAAGGTCATCAACTCCATGCTTGTTACGTGGGCATCATCTATATATCTCTATGTATAAAACCAGGTCAGAGCTAGTGTTGTAGTAAAACGTGTGATTTAGGCAGAATCACAGATTAAAGGCAAAGGTACCTTTATTTCATTGTAGCAATATTTCTTGTCATCAGGGTACAGCAGGTCTGCCACACCAAAGTCTGACACTTGGACGTGATTGACAGTTTTCATGAGGATGTTCCGGGCTGAAAGATTTCTATGGACCATACAATGTTCTTCCAGATAATACATACCCTAAGAAGAGGACAGCGTGAAAACAAGATATGGAGAGATATCGAACAGCATAGTAAAAAAAAAAAAAGGAGAAACAGATATTCGCCCTACCTTGGCAATCTGCACACACCAATTGAGTAACAGCTGAGGGCCGATGGTGCCGGTGTCCTTGTTCTTGCGTACGTGCTGGAGTAATGAGCCCATTGGCAGGAACTGGGTGACCAGCTGGAGCTGTGAGCCTGGGCAGATGCCAAGCAAACGTACTATATAGGCATGATCAAGGCTGCCCATTGTTAGCATGTGCTGTAAAGAAACAACGAGGTCATAATTAATTAGGATACAGGAACATTATATGTAAATCATATGAAGGAAGTACTGTGGATGTTGTGTAACTTTTGCACTACACGCCCCACCAGGTCCTTGCTGAGCTGATAAGGAGGAAAATATCTCACAATCACCTGCCCCCTGAACTCTGAACAGCCTCCCAGCAGAAGTTGTAGAGGAGAATACTAATTTGTAAGAAAAAAACAGACTCACATCAGTAACTGCATGAAAGCTCTGCCGTCCACTGCGATCTTGAATAACTTTGATGCTGACAGGGATTTTAACAGAGTCTCCTTCTGGGATCCATATACCCTGCAATGGAAGAAACGGTAAATCAGGAAGACAATAAGGAAAGAAGGAACATAGAGGGAACCTAAGGGGCAATAATTATGATACAATCACTTTGGACATTTTGAATAAATGATTACATTATTAAATTACCACTGTTCAGATCGAGTGGTACAGATCTCTCTGTCAAGGAAGTTAAAAGTTTCCTGCAGCGCTGTATGATTTAATACATGGCATATGAGTGTTCTGATGCAGGGATGCCCCATTGATATGTTAGGTACAGCTCATTCTGGCTACTAAGCCTAACTGCTTAATGCCAAACAGTCCAAACATTCCTAAGGGCACCTTCCCCGAAACAAGTCAGGATATCTGGCTTACAGAATAAGCATAGCATACAGATAATAAGAAGCAGAGAACACATTTGATAAAAAAAATACAGAACGTTGGCCCCATACACACTCCTAATAAAAAGCCTAATTCTAAGAGCTCCGCCATCATCAAAGTTGCCTCTTCTCTATGTTCTCTCATGGCAAAAGGTGGACCAGAATTAATCACGGAATCCCTTCTCTCTAAAGTAATCCATGATCTCTCCAACGTTTTGATATTTATACATCACATTGTATTTCAAAATATAATGTAATTTACCATTAAGCCGAATTCTTTTAAACAAAGTTTATACCTTGTGTACCGTGCCAAACGCTCCAGAGCCCAAGATCTTCAGTTTCTTTAGCTCAGTGTCTTTGAATATTCGTGCTTGTACAGTGTTAGCCTTTTCTGACGCTTCCATCATATCCATGCACTGGGGAGTGGTAACAAAAACGTACTTTAACTAAAGCGTTATGAGATATTACACTAATCCCAACACACACGTCATGCTATTCATCTGCCAAGTTCATTTTGCTTAGATAACGAGCTTGTAATAGAAAGATCCATAGACAAGCACCACCTTTATGCTCAGACCACTTTTTAAATGACTATTATTTTTGTTAATTGCAAAGTGGATGAACAAACATTTGGAACAAACCAAAGACCTGGAGCTATGATTCTGATGATAATATAATTTGTAATAAGGTCAAGATCAGTACGAAATGATGATCTGTGTATCCATTAGTGGTCAATATCACTTGGCTAACATGGTACTATGTAATTTCCTATGTTATTAATTGGAAACAAAATCTAAAATTTTATTATTCTTACCCTGTGTCCCACTTACCTCTCCTCTCTCCAGATATCGCCGCATGGCTCGCTTCTTGCGGATTTGCAGTCCTCTCCAATAAAGCAGAGTAAGAAGAACACAGCAGCAGAGTACAAATATGGATGCCGCTACAGCCACCGCAACCACCGTGGGAGTCTTGCTGCAAGTTGTACAAACGTGGATTATATTATTCACTCAGCAAGTCATTATACTCATACTAGTAGCAGTATCAGTAATGGGGAAAATAATTATCACCAATGTTATTGAATGTAAATTATAATTTGGCCCATAATTGGCTACTCACTAGACTCAAGTAAGTAAGATGTACTTTATCCCTGCAATATGCAACTATCACCAGTAGAGGGCACCCATGCAAAGAATAGAAAAAAACCTGTAGCTATAATAAAATATACTAATAAAAATAAAATATACTACATACATTTTTTAAATATTTATTGATATTGGATGGTGCAATTTAATATTCTGGCAGAGTTTAGGTAAAACTTCCTCAGCAAACATCTGGGTTACAATCAGAATGATGTCTAATAATTCTTAGGTTGTTTTTAGAGGAAGGTCTTTTCTTCTTGGGATGTTTGCTTGTAAAACTGTATCTTAGTTTTAATTCGCCCTGGCTCGTATTAATAGTGTTGCTGTGATTCTGTCTTATCAGGATTGCACTTGAACTGGGGCCTTTAAATTCTGTTTTATCTGTGAACTATTAACCCTTCCAGCACCAGAAAGACAAATGAAAGGATTTGAAAGCAAATTCTTGTCCCCCCTCCCCTGTCATTTATTCATTTCATTGTGATCCCTCAGCAAACAGTCAGGCCTGCAATGCCATTACCAGAATACCAACAATACCATTTTTCTACCCCGGAATGTCTTTATTGAATGCTTGAAAAATACTTGTTCCCTGTGAACCATCCTGTCATACTTTGAGCTAAGTAACTGCTAATACTTTGCAGTCTGCCCTATATCTTGACATTGGTAAATCAAAGATCTCATCAGAAACCAACCATTTTTACAGTGAATCCCTCAGTGACTAATACAGACTCCTATTAGAGATGTGACCAGCAGTGAATATCACTTATATTTAAGAGATATAAAAACAATTACCATGATTTTTATTTAAAAAAATGTAAATAAATTCACATGAATCTTTTGCAATATTTTTCCAGGAGCAATTAAATCTTAGGGATATCAGTGATTACCCTCAACTGAGAATTGTGCACAACTTGACTTTCTATCAAGTACGTAACATTATGCAAACATTCATTTTGGAAGTGGTTTTGACACTAAAAAACGCACAAGTAAATTTTGACTCCTTAACAAAATATAGTAACTGAACAAAACTGCGATGAAGTATTCAAAGGGAACTTCTTTCATATATTTAACAAAAGGGATGGTTACCTTTCAGCTGCATGTACGGCCATGCCAACACAATTTTTAATCCCAGGCCCTATGCACCTGTTAAGAGAAAGGACAGCTTAGTGCACCAGAAACATCATATTGAATCGGCTGAAGCCCTCTGGTCAGTAATGCCTATTCTGACATCAGACCAATAATCTAGAACACATCTCTCCTGTTCTTCTGGCATCCCATGACACGTGCCCCCACCTGCTCCAAAGAATGAAACGGAACTGGAATGAAAGCTCAAAAAATATGCACCACCTAGTGTTTAATAAAACCTGCTACTGTACTATGTCGCTTCGATTTAAAGGCAATTCCTAAAACCGTAGGAGGACGTTTGGAAACATTGCCCCAAGCCCATAGTGCAAAAAGTGGTCCAGCAAGAGGAACCACTTTTTTTTCCCATGATTATTTTCTCGTAAGGTAAAGGATCAGAATTCGGAGTGTATGAGTTAATATATAACAGAAAGCATTCAAAGTGATGAAAAAAGTGGCATTAAAATAATGTTTGACAAATGAGCTGTATGCAAAGAAAACTGTGGTTTTCTGTGGTGAGTTGATAAGCCGGTAATTTGTGTTTGAGTCCCTGAACTCTCATTGAAAACTCTGGATGAAAAAATTATAAAGTAATCTTTATAGATTAAAAGTTAAAAGCAAAAATAATGAAGAAATTTATATATATATATATCACATGATTCGTTTGAAATTGGATATCTGCACTAAAATCAATTTTATAGTAATTTATAGTAATTACGCTATATAGCAATAGGAAATAGAAAGTATATATTTTTTTATTATTTTATTTTTAGATTTTAGCATTTGGGGCCTCTATTACCTACTGAGCACATGGAATGTGTTCTTAGTTCCTTAAATCTTAAAAACATTAGACCAGGTTGCAAATCTTGGCACCCCCTCAGGTTTAAGACACTCACCCTTGTGTGCAGTTTTCGTGACATGATTGACAGTCATTGTTGGCATCGGGGTACTTGAAAATGGGTCCATTGTCTCCAAAGATCCCGTTAGGGCACTTGCTCACACAGTCTAGCCCATCTTTAACGTTTGCACATTTAACACAGGCATCAGGTCCCTGCAGTAATTTTGTGCGTACAATAAGCAAATCATACATAAAATGCCTCAACTGGATAAAAGACTCATTGGTTTGCAGGACTTACTGTTCCATTGCAAGTCAGGTCACCATCAATCTTGAGGCATTCTGAATGGCAGAGTTGGCACACACCTGCACTGGCATACTCCCTGTTATCACTACAAAGAAAGAACAAGGAATCAAGATATACTATGAAAAAAAGAAGTCCACTATACATGGCTCATAACCTTCAAACAAAAACGTGTAATTAACACTCATCCCCCTCAATTTATGTTGGATTCACAGTGTGTTGTGTTTGAAGACATTGAACAAATTAATTAGCAGACTCACAACCCTATGTTGACCAGGGCTGCCTTTAATGTGGGTTAAAAAAGGATTACCCATTTACCATTACATTTAAAGACGGCAAAAGCTAAAGAAGCAAAGAAAGCATACAAGATTACAACAAATGCATAGGAAAGGGTTCTTCACAGTGAGAACAATAAGAATATGGAACTCTCTGTCCATGGATGGATGTTGTGGATATTTTAAAGAAAGGTCTGGATGTTTTCTGGTTCAGCATAACATAAAGGACTACAATGGCTAAAAGGACAGTCGTATTAGAAAGTTGATCCAGGGAGTAATCTCTTGCCGCTATGGAATCAAGAAGTTTTTTTCCCTGTTGTGGCATAATTGGTAATTGCCCCCAAGCAGGGTTTTTTTGCCTTCTTTTGGATCAACTTTAGAACTAGGTATGTGTGAAAGGGTGAACTTGATGGACTGAAGTCTTTTTTCAATCTACTATACTACTATACTATACAATGGAACTACGAAATATCACAGTCCCGTGGAGTATGCAGTTTACCCGTTTCACTTCTCTTCTGCTGTGAACATTATTGAAGACATTTACATCAGTCAGGTCATCTGTCTATAAAGAGACAGCTAGTCCCAGCATCAATTTGACTATCTTCTAGTTTCAAAGTGTCTTCCAATCCCACCCACCATATAGCAGAATAACACCGCTTTGTAAATAAAAAGCCTGTCGCTTGCCACTCTTGGGGTTTTACACTCACCCCTGTGTAAAGTTGCAGGTTGACACACAGATACCGTCACGGCTATAGTTCTCGCAAGAAAGGCATTGGTCAGGTCCAGGACCCCAACATCCCGCAGAAGAACATAGAGGGTCACATTGATTTTGTTCTTTAACTTTAGAGAAAAACAACATATACAACAGAACTTTAGTTAATAGTAACTTGTTCTGCGGGACACAATACCCTAGCCATGCCATTACTGGTACAACATACTTTTTTGTAGAGACGACGTTTCAGTTGTCCTCCGAGGGCACAGAGGAACTCAATATTCTTAAAACCTATAATGCTACATATTTAGGATTGTCCTTAATTCACTCACAAACTTGGTTAATTATCAATGCCAAGCTAATAAAAAAAACTTAGTAACTTGTAAGGAAATTGTTATTTTTAACACTGGTTCCTAATTTTATTTTCCCAGCAGTAGCCTTTCTTAACCTCTAGAGGTGGAACCTGCTTGTCATATATTTAATATCTCCTTAGATTCCAGCGTCCAGGAATGTGTGACAACCTTATCGCCTTGGGTTTGTTGAGGAGTCTCTTAAGAAAAATACATAGAATTTCCATAGTGAAGTTCAAAGACAACTCTGATTATCCTGAGAAGGCAAAAATCTTAGTGACCACGACAGGAAGTTATCGCCGACAGCAGCGGAAATGTTTCCTGTTACTTGGCAATAAATGTAAAAAAGACAAAAACGTACAGAAAGGGAGAGGTCTATTCACTAAACTTCTTGTGCTCGCAAGTTGGCGAGTGTGTGCATCAAACATATCACAAATTCTCTAAAGCCATTAGCACTTGCAAAAAGTTTCTTTGTTTCCTAACATATGTTTTCAATAGAGTATTTTATTTCAGGTGAGGACATGGACAATCACATTTAACTTTCATGCCCTCACATAAAACAGACCTTCGCAAACAACTTGCATTTTAGTGAATCTGAGAGTATAAGGACATGAGAGCATGCAACCTCAGCTGAGTCTGGTCAGTGGAAATTTTAATGAATAGTCCCAACTTTTTGTTAACCTGTGAACTGTGCTTTTGTATTTAGAAAATGATGTCTTAGCTTCATTAATGCCTGAGGAAGGGACATAACAACTTGGTCTTGAAAGCTCGCAATTAAACTCGCAATAATTAAGCTTGCAATTGCAGTTAGCCAATAAATGGTATCATTTTAACTATACTTTTCTCCTGTTTTTCAATGGATAACGCGGTAAAACATTTTTATCAAAAAAACAGTAGGAGAACAAGATATTTACCACACTGGTCTGGAGGCTTGTTGTTCTTCATTTCTGTTGCCTGTCGGCGTGTTGGAAACAAATACGTCCAGTTTACAGTGTTGTAGTAGCAGAGTGCTTTGTTGTCTGCAATATAGACCTTGCCAGCACTGACTTCCCGTAGAGAGCGGAATCCCAGAGATGTTACGTTTTTGTTTTTCATCACGAGCAATGAAAAGCCGCGGCTGTAATGAATAAAAGAGGGTTAAAACATGCAACTTGCATATATGCTACTAGCTAAAAAGAAATAGGCAAATAAAGAAGAGGATATATAGATATTAAAAATGAACCTCAACTTATGAAAGACACAGGCCAAAACGTAACAGAACGAATAGGCGGCATGTGAATTAGCGTAGCGGATGTCACAGGTTCATGGAAAGTGGTATGAAGTTCACTTACTTATAGAGAGTTCGGCCTCCAATAGTAGTGAGGTTAGAGAAGACACTGAAGTCAAGCATGTGTTTTGGCCAGGACTGAATACTTAAGTACCCTGAGGGCAGGAAAAATGAGCATAAGGTGAGTGGAGAAGGGGCATTGATGGATATAGATTGTAATTCTTATATAGCAACGGCTGATTAGCATGCACTGTTTAAATCTAGAAAGTTACTTTAATCACCCATATACGTTTTAATAATGTGGTTTATAATACATTGTTTGCATGAAGTGCTTGATGCTACATGGACAAAAGTTAACCTGAAGTCCAGTGCTTAGTCATTGACTGTTCTATTATAAAAATCCCCATTGTACTATTTGTTTAAAGATAATTCTATGATAAAACGTAAGGACCTTATAAACGTTACAAACAGCAGCCCTTGGAACCCAGAGGGTCTCAAAAGTCTAAAGAGTTCTTTTTACCTGTGATCTCTTGTACGGATTGGAAGACACTGAGCTTGTTTGGGTCCAGAGGTGGGATTTCTTTCCACTCATCCCTGAGAAGACACACATTCAGACAACTGATTATATTAACCAATCATTGTAACACATATAATGTAAATGTATCCTTGCTCCAGAAACCAGCAATAACCAACAGAGGGTAGCTGGCATCGGCTATGGTGATGACCCACCTCCCATGAACAACAATTGCAAAGAACGGCACTTTAAGTCTCAATAGTTGGCTTTAGACAATGATATCTACTTACCCTTCAAAACCAAGGTTGAGAAAGTCCAGATTTCCCAGAATTTTGGTGCAGTTGACAAATGTATCAATATTAGTAGAGTCAACCATAGCATATTTACTCCCATGTCCTGTCCCCTCACAGGCTGGATAGAATGGGAAAAAAACATAAATAACATGGATGAGATTTTAATAAATAACATGAATTATATGTCATTTAGCAGATGAGTGTTTGTCCAACTCTTGTGCACTAATGCTGTACAAGAACTAGAACTTTTAAGCTCCAGGTGGAGAACCATGGGAAATGAGGTTCTGTTCACCAGCTGAAAAGCCATTTTTATAAACTGATGATGCAATACCTAACATTTTTGTAGTTTATATAGCTGTGGTTTACCTTTAGGGCAAAGTCCTGGGCATGGTTCACACATCTTAATCCCATTTTTATCCACTTCCATCTTGTTGTTTGGACAAGCACGGACACAGGAACTCTGATCAATCACAAAATTACCTGGAAGGCCCAGACCATGTAACATAAGTCACACCACATAAATGTTAAAACAATGTCATAATTGGCACTATGATTTGATCATTCACAATGTTTTTAATTTAATGTCCAAAATAAACCATCAATAGCATTGTTGTAGGCTGTTTATAGGGGCTTTCTTCCTATTTTGTGGATTTGGGAATACTGACACAATACAATAAAATGATAATATAAATGAACACAGGAAAAAAGTACATAAGCAGAAAAGAGCACCGTTTTCGTTAAAGTCTACTCATAGAATAAAAGTGTGATAAAGCAACTATGAATGTATCACAACAAAATGCAGATGTGTATATCAGTTTATACGAATGTACGTATACAGTATTCCACATATACATACACTCGAATTCAGAGATCTTAAGTTTCAACGGACTATACTTACGGGGGCAGTTCTTGACACACGTGCCTCCATATTGGTATCTGACATCTGGGTTTTGTTCCAATCGATTGGACAGGTGGTTGTAAATCAGTAGCCGAGGACAGTGCGGGACACAGGCGCCGTCATTATTAAAGTGCCGACATGCCTGAGTGAAACGTTTACATAGTGACATTATAGCAACACTATATAATACAACGCAGAAGAGTGCCGATGCTGAAAGCTCGACGACAAATACTTACGACACACTGCCGATTCGAGGACCCGGTGCAGCCTCCTGCGCACTCATCGTGGCAGCACTCTGATGGCTTCCTGCCATAGCAGCGTCCATTGCACTGCTGTGCGCAAATGGTCTTTGTCACTGCGAAGAGGGAATGCCAATGT
This sequence comes from Spea bombifrons, assembly GCF_027358695.1. Taxonomy (NCBI): domain Eukaryota; kingdom Metazoa; phylum Chordata; class Amphibia; order Anura; family Pelobatidae; genus Spea; species Spea bombifrons. The sequence goes on from NC_071088.1 coordinate 111,660,704, forward strand.
TAAACAGGAATACTTGGGGTTGTATTCACTAAACTGGGAGTTTGCAGCAGAGCTAAACATTTCAGCCCATTGACATCATTATACATTGTAGAAGGGCCATCCACAGCGAGCTTCTCCTGAAACAACGTAGCTGACTCTGCATAATGCATATTTAATATGGGAAGATTTCTTGTCAATCATCTCTCTAATTTAACCATCCATCTATGTATCTCTTAAGTGTTACATACATTTCTGACAGTCTTCCTTTCCTGGTCCCCAACACTTCCCATCACATGAATGATGACACGGTGGACCTGCAGTAGAAAAGAAAAGTATAATATATATAATATATATTCTAATTTACCTTATAACTAAAATCCAACATCTTTTGGGGCACCAGAACCCACTTGATGAAGTTGGTAGATAAATAATAAATAAATACCACCTTCATGCCATTACCTCGGTGGTAAGTGAAGGCGAATCTGCTGTACTCTGCACATAGTGATAACTCTACTGCATTTGATGGAATAAGACCACCAGGCTCCTTGGGACCACCACTTATGCCCATGAGCCAATGCACACTACCATTGCTCAAACTACATTAACTAAATCTCAGCTTGGACTTCCAGTGAAAGATATGTGCCCATGTCCCGGACATCACGCATAGAACACGCTTATTATACCTACACCCTGACCACAACAATGATGCATTAATGCGTGTATCAAACTCATCGGTTTCCTTGTTGGGTAAATACACAGGCAAAAGGGGGGCAAATATGCATTCAACTTTGCTTAAAATAAAGAATGTGTCCTATATACTAAACACCGTATATACTATTAAGTCCTTATACAGCTCCAGACTTCACATGGCTCTTGCCTCATTGATATGTTTAAGTTGAAATCCCTGGTCTGTGTTTTGTAATGTATTCACACTGAATTTGAGATATTCCGGCCTCCTGATACAGGAAAAGAGATAGCGACGGATTTGCCAAGGCTAGGTTTGTGTTGGCAGATGTCTGGCATGAGCTAATATTTGCTAAAAGGGTTTGTGGAGTTGAACTTTATCGCACCTAAAATGAGCCTGAGACTATCGCCAGAGACGCGCATGCACAACTAATGCACATACATGCCTTAATACTTAGAACCGGACTAAGTAAAGATGGCCAGCCAGCTGGCATGGGATTTCAACTCCCACCACTTTCAGACATACTGTATATGTGGCTGCAGGTGCTGATCCCTGATCAAGACTGAAAATAGAGCAACTAGAAAGGGGTTATGGATAACCTGCCCGATTAGGTGCCCTGCCAAGCACCTTTATCCCATTTCTACAGTTTTTTGTTCCGTTCAGTTTCATACCTATTTGCAAAAATGCAAACCGACACATAGCGGCTATTTTACGCTCTATGTAATAGCGTTAATATTAAACACATGTAAACACTCTCAATGTTGATGAAATAATAAAACTTGGAGGTTTCAATATTTCCCCGAATTTCCCTGCACTTGGCAAATTTATCAATATCAGTCAACGATCGAATATTTCCTCCCATGTCCTGTCCTCTCGGAGGCCAGATTATATTGGAGCACAAATAAGCGCTTCTGGTCAGATTGATTAATACGTGAATGACGTGCATCTGATTAGCATCCGTGCCAAGGATTATGTTTGTCTGTAAGGACATACTCATTTTGCACACAGTAAACACAGGAGTGTAGATAGAGGTATAACATTTCACACACATCCACTTCCTGACATAGAAATCAAACACACCTTTTGTTTAAATCAGGGACAAAGGGTGGAGGCTACCGAGAGCTGGACGGTGCGCTCCAGGGACTGCGGACTCACACGCTAGGAAGTAATTACCCCAAACACAGTTACAGACATTTAGATACGGCCGCTGGCAGATGCCCAGGCCGGTCTCCCATTCTGAGCTGTCAGGAAAACAAAGAACAGTCCATTCCTCTACAGACTTTCCTTAGTGAGCGTGTACGGCTGGGTGATTAACACTGAGCCCTTCTACTGGATACCACAAGCCAGTAGATAAGGAGTCAAGGTGTTCAACTAGCAGTTTTGGGCTTAGATAATGCAGCGTGCATTTTAAATACTTGTTTCTTGTCACTTTTATTCACTATATCATAGTTTGTGTACATTTTTGGCTAAACAAATACATTAATAGAACTACCCATAGCGCCTCACTGAAGGGGTAATTACCAGTAAGCTGCCCAAGTTCATTGGATGTATATTCTGTTATATTTGTATGTGTATAATAGAATAGTCTGTTGAGATTTAGCTATCTTACTTACAAATAATGTAATAACTGTACCAAGCCAGAAACAAAAGCTGAGTTTTACAATTGTGTTATTTGTGGATGCTCTGTGGTGCAGACAGTTACAGAGTATGTGGGAGAATCACACGCTTGTACATCTCAGATCTCATTCAACCGTCTGCACCAAGATCACAGGCTCCATAAGTACGATTCAATGATGTGACACAAAATGCTAATGCCCTCCAACAAGCTGTGCGTGGGGAGTTCCCCGCTCCATATACACTTCCTTGAACATAGCAATAAATAATTACGGAAGTCATTAGCTGCAGATGTCACTAGTGTAAAGGGCACGCTTGTGCACTAAGAAGTCTTAGGGATCTCATAAGAACGGAGTACCCCACTAACAGAGCCGGTGCTGTACGGCTCTATGTTACATATATATTTTCTATGTCCGTCATTTTTTCCCCAGGACATATCTAATTTTTACAAGCTACTGGGAATTTGCATGTCGTGCACAGCGTGCCATGGAAGCAGTGTTATCTAGGCATGGCCCTCTACAGTATAAATGGGCCAGGAGGTGAGATTACAGATGATCCTACTCCCAATTTCTCCAGACTTTCCCCCTATCCCACGGCAGATACCCTACAAATGGTTGGCTTACGAGAAGAACTTGCAATGGACACTGTTTTTGGTCAACTCCTCAAATTAAAATTATGGAATGGTGTCCATTTGTAATATCTTTCAATTTACAATTTTCAGCCTATTTCCAATTTCTGATAGATGACTGACATTTAGAAGACAAAAATGATCAATATTATTTGGATTGTGATATTGTTGACATCTGTGCAGATCTCTCCTTGCCACACTGTACTTTATGTGCTTATGTGTACTTACAGGTCTCGTTGTTGTCTTTCTTCTCAATGTCATAGTTTGGATTGGGTAGAATATCTTCCCAGTCAATTGTCTCTATGAAGCACAGGTGTATGTTTTCGGTTATATGAATAGAACCCTCAACGATCTCTGTACAATAGAACAAATAAGAAACAATAAGCACAGTAATACTGCTGAGTTATGGAACACCAGGGAGACAGATCTTCACAACACCACCACAAACATCTCAAACTCATCTCTACCAGTAACATAATTTCCATATCACAGCATTGGGGATCAAATTTGATGATTAGGGAGTTTCCAAAGCTGTCTTAAAATAAATGCTGTTAATGCGAGCTGTTAAAGATATTCTTGCTAGAAGACATGTGACCTGGTCCACAGAACCGGCACGCTAGATGGGCTGAACGGTTCTTGATCTGCAGTTGTATAGACATTTTAGTAACATAAAATAAAGTATACTTTTGTTTCATGTTGTAGATATTCTTGTTGAAAGCTATATTATAAAAAAAATAGTATTATAGTATTTTTTTGGATCTCTAACTATCTTAGTTTTTTAATATATGCCATGATTTTAATAAGCACCCCTTTATTGAAAAATTAGTGCCGGATTACTATGCAGCTCTCCACCTTTTCTTCTGTTGATGATTACTTTCTTTTAGTGGTTCTTGTTTTGATAATAATTCAGTCATTTCTGGTCTGGTCATCATGAAATGTTTAAATCCAGGTTAAATAAAAAGTTTGTTCAGGCATAAGATTGCCGTGGAGCAGCTCAGCTTTAGAGACCAAGTTTACCAGCGTATCAAAACTACAAGAAAGTGTAACAAAACTACAAGAAAGTGTAACAAAACTACAAGGAAGTCATATAAACGCAAACATTTCCTCTAAACTATTTCACATTGATCCCATCTACGTGTAATAAACGGTGGCAAAAAAACAAGCCGTTGGCTTCAAATTGCAATGCGATTGATCCAAACCAGGACAATCACACAGTATTAAAAAAGCATGTGACAGCACGATATAACAATGATTCAAAGGAGAACAATGTTGTTTACTGGTTAAGATACGCACTGATAATAGTTACATTATAACTCGGCTTGCCCTGCCCAGTGCTCTTACCGTGTGGGAAATGCTGGACTTTTCCACACACCGTTGGCCAATATTAAATGACTGCTGGATCTGTGATGGGGGAAGCTTACAAACATAGTGTGTGACAGCCGATAACAACCATTCGGCCCATTTAGCCGGCCCATTTTGCCTCGCGTAGAGACTCAAACCTAAATCAGTCCTTGGTCTTGTCTCAGGAGAGCCATGTGCTTATCCAATTTATGTTTCAGTTCCTCGACTGTATTAAACTCTACCACTCCTGCTGGTAGGCTGTTCCACTAACCTATCACCTTCCCAGTAAAGCAGACCTTCCTTATATTACATATACGCCTCTGACCTTCTAGGTTTAGAATGAGACCTCTTGTTCATACCCACCTGGAATCTTCTGGACAGGAGCATATTTTCTTATGTACAAATACTAAACCATATTAAAAAGGGCCATCCCGGCCATATTTTGCATTATTTTTTTTAGTTTGTACAGTTTCTTTTCTGTAACACAAATGCTCAGTTGGACTCCCATGGTTGCCGGCATGTCCATTAATTGGCATCTGAACAGCCGGTAAGGTTCTGCCAGTAATACAATGTTTTCTAGTCTAGCTAACCAATACACAAGTATGTGAACCCATCTGTACTTCAGGATTAACACACTGGTTATACAGGTTTTCGTACTAAAAGCTGGCCAAAGTACAACACAATCAAAGTTGAAAATAACTTTTAAATTGCCACGTAAATAGAGATAAAACAGCTTGTGAAAAAAAGGCAACTGTTTTCTATAGGATTATTCTCCTTTGCAACAAAGTTTATTAGTCTATGAGTTAAGTCCTGATTAAGCTTTTTGTTATGGTGGAAGAAGGCATGCCACATGTACATAACACAGGATAGCAATTGGCGTGCACTTGTCGTCTTTGGAATTAAAACATGTTGCAGCACGGAATAAAAGGGACATTCCAGCTATCGTATGAGACTTCTGGTGTCCTCACCTGGCTGTCTCTCCTCAAATCAAAAGCATTAGTATGTAAGCTTCTTTCACATGTTTAGTAGCAGGAAGAAATCTGCATGAAATACTTACAAAGTACTTTAATATGAGCATGGCTGATTATCACATACATACATACATGGGCTCTGACACTCAATAATAAGGATGGTTGTAGGACTTCATTGCTGGTGACAAAGGTTAATGTGGGAGGGTTGCATCAATCAAGTTGTCAACAAGTTGATTTTCAAGAAACCATGGCATTCTGGAGAGTCACATTTTAAAGTGAGTAATATAATGAACCTTTTTTTAGAAAGTGATCAGGAATGACTGTACTCATTGTGAAGAGAGATTGAGGTGATTAATCCACCCTAGTCATCAAATAATGACCTAGTGTCATCTGGTAGAACTACAATAAACCCTGTATTTTATTTTTTTGTTTTTGGAATACCTATTGAGTTAACATGTTTTTATGGGACAATAGTTTTTGTGCATTGGGGAAACTGGAATGTAAAGTTGACTAGACTAGTGACTTATAAATTGGTTGATGAAGAGCTACATTTTTGCTACATTTTTGCCATGGATTAGCAAAGTCTCCACAGGAGAGTACAAAACGTTCTAGATTCCAACACAGAATCATAATAACCAGAGATGAGACGCAAAAACGTTAAATACCATCTGATGAAAGATAAAGGTTCCCCTCACCTGTCAACTGGTGGAAGCCAAGCGTGTGGATCCCCAGTGGGCCATTTACTTGATTGTTCAGCAAAAGGTAGAGCGCATATTTATTTTCGAATAGGTGTTTCCCTCGGATGACACGCAGGTTTTCCAGGGGCAGGTAAGTGAAAATATTGAGAGCGATCAGCACATATCCAGTCACTTCATGTATGGACTGAAAATAGAACCAGTGCAAGGTGTGTTAATGCCAGCAATCATCTTATCTGGAATGCAGTTCTATCACTTTTTTGTTACAAATGTATAGTAAATATTGCTAGATGTGGGCCATGCAAGTAGTAATGGCACAAATGATTTTCGTGTAGAATTGCTGTGATCAACCATGGATTGGCTGAGGATAATAGGGTTTGTGTTGATGAGAACTGCATTTAAAACACAGCCATATCACTTAAGCATACAGTTGGAAGACACTTTTTTAGTTACGTATAAATGATGTATAAATTGAGAGCTCGAGATCACTTAGATCTGGTCCTGGCCTACATACGAGTTACTATACTCTATCAGACGGTTCCTACTTTAAACCAAGGCTATGATCCTTGCCTATGTGGCAATGCAGTGGGCTGCAGGGTGTTGCTGACAGCATTAATTTGGTAGAGGAGGATTCAACCTCTCCCACCGACAGCACAACCTCATCTCCGGTGTAGGACTCAACCTGACGGGTGGAGCTGGGAGGGAGAAGCTAGTTATGCAACCGGCACGTAGGCTGGTTAAACAGGACAGGTAACAGCCACATTCCTCCGCTGGAAAGGCAAACACCGTGAACTCACTGACTTTTTACACATCTCGATTGCGCATAAGATAACAGCTTAAACCTGCAGAACAGGCACACATTTCACCACAGTGAATACATATTCCACAGCGAAGGATGCTTATCGAGAGTGTATTCTGCAAAACAACGCCTAATAACCAAAGGCTTTTGTGGTGTATAAATTTACTAGCACTAAATCAAGCAAAGCGCATGTAAACAATCCTAGAACTGGGTTTACCAGGAATCCCTGTCACAGTTACTTGAACAGGGAATGAGTATCTTGTCACTAAATACCACTTATACTGATACAAATATGTCTGAGCTCTTTTACTCTCTTTTACAACTCGAATCACCTCCTTGCTAATTGTAGCTGGAGCGGTGCAAGATGCCCGGGAACCTACCTAGAACAATGTGGTGTTTTAAGCTGCTATGTCCTAGTGCATTGAGGTAACTGCTCTATCATGGCATGGGCAGCAGCTGAAGATAGCCCTTCTATAGGGAGACACTCATTGGCATTGCCCCTTGATGCATAGTGAAGTCAGAGAGCTGAGAAGTTTGGCTATTCTGAAAACGCTTGGTTTAGTAAATATACCCAACTGTGCAAGCAGCACTAACTGACCGCCTAGAATTTGGTGACCTGGTATCTTGTTTTAGACCCCCTCTTATTCCAACCTAATGCTTAGTGATGATATTCTGATGATATTGGATAGATAACGAGCTAGTTATGAGAAGTAAGAAGAAGATGTGTGAGTGTTGTCTTCAATGCTTACATTTTGCCTGTGTTTTAATGTTAATAACATCTTTACAATCTTTATTAATACATATAGAAGTTTGCTGACATTGCCATGCAAAATCTCACCTTCAAAAAAGACAAATCTTGGCTATTGTCTATGAGCACAATCTCCAGGTTTCCCATCACGATCTCACAGTTGGTGTACATCTCCCTCAAGGTCTGCATCTGGTAGTGGGCGTCTCCATGAATACTGAGGCCATTCACTGTCCCCGAACACACTGTAACAAAGGAGTACTCCGCTTAGCATTCACATTGACAAGTTGTGTATTTTGAGCAGTGTTTCATATTCTTCCATTCTCCATTGACAAAGTTGTATGATGGAAGTATACAACATGCAACATAGATCACTCTTTCCTGCTGCATGGAATCATACATGGTGCCTTCTACCACTGCTCCTGTAAAGCAGTAGGAAATATGGAGTAGAGAGGGCCATGTCATATAATTTGACCAGGCAATGGGGAGCAGAGCCACTTACTGAGGGTGAATTCAGAGCCTATCCCAGACAAGACACACTCATATACTCTAAATCACAGGAACATTTGGTTATACAGGCCAATGCACAGCAGAAAGGTGAAAGCACACAATCTGTTGAAGACCACAGAGGCTTGGGGTGTTTTAGATGTAATATTTGAAATTGAGCTTTTATAAGAGCAGGATGATGGCCCTTGAGGACACATGCACACAGGATTATTCATATGAGAGGGATAAAGAGATAAGCTGGCATATGGGAAAAAGCCTCTCCACTATTTATATAATTTTCAGTTTCAGACTGAATTTCAAAGGGAAGAAATCACACGATTTGCAGGCAGATCTAGTAAGAAAGGAATCTATAGAGAATGATGGGATGATTGTTTAGGAATTTTAATTTTCTACTTCCATTGTTACTTTAAAAGAAGCAAAGGAAGAAAATATATTCATCAAGCTCACACTGTTATCATTTTTATACTTTGTATTCTTGAAACATTATCAAAATGTGAAAGTAAAACCAATCCTATAACTGTGCACCAAGATGTTTCGTTGTAACAATATATCCTTCAAGCCCAATTGTATAAAAAACAATAGCCGTTACATTATTTCACAACATTATGTTTTCAACCAACTATTATCGCACACCGAGCAACTCCTTGAATGCTTAAAATGTAAATATATTAAAACTACTAAAAGAATCTCACAAATGATTCTTTATTAGGAAAAGATTCATGATGTCTACAGACTTAGTCATAGGTCACAGGTGACTGGTAGACTTATATAATAATATTATAGGCTCATTTAAACCGAGCGTAAGTTCAAAGCTGGAATAAACATTGTTAGGATATATTAGCTTTTAAAATAAATGCTTTTCATTTGCTTCCGTGTCATCACACATACACATTTACCCCAACAAAGGAACTCTCTGATGTTTCATAATGTTCAGCCGGTTTGTATGATCTCATTGACATCATTAACCTCCTTTAGCCCGAAGGGTGGAGGTGAATCATATCACCTAGATTGTCACATTAAACTAATTTATCTTGTTGACTTGGTTACGACTTTCAGATTCAGTAGACGATTCAACAGCCTGATTGCCCACCAGATAGATGGTATCCTTACTTATTTCTTGGCACATGTGGCATATGGCATCACAGGCCCAGGGGCTATTTTTGGCAAAGACCACAAAAGAAGAGGCTGGCTGATTATTATAATTATTCTCTAAAACTAAGATAGGTGTTGTATCTTAACCACGACAATGAAACTATATGTCCAATACTGTAACTTAGTCGCAAGTTCACTTGTTGAAGTTCATTGTACCGTACACTATATGAAATAAATCATAGTCAGATTCCCTGGGGGTCCGCTATTATCTTGGTGGTTTCCAATGCTTTTTTGAAAGCGACATGACCTCCTCATTTATTAAGAAGCGGGGTGTATTTCTCAATTGCCATTCTAATGAAAAAGACCCAAACAAATCCCCTATTTTTCTCTCTAAATACTTTACTCCTTTTCCCTCCTTCTGAACAAAACAACACAATCTAATTATGGAAATGGGACCCTTGTATTCCACCCTACACCCCCTTCTCCATTTTTCCTTTCTCTTGGCCATAATTAAAATGAAATGGTTGCATGGGCAAAATGACAGACAAGAGTGATTTTTCTTCCCCTGCAGACGCAGAACTGGGAAAGGTCAGCCGTTAGAAAGAATCCAAAGAAACTCCAGAACACTGACAAGTCTCCAAGCAATGCTTCCCCCGCCTCAGCTTGTCCCCAGGAAGAATCGCTCCTCTCTCTGCAGGACACAATGTGTCCTTCTCTGTGTCTGGACACAGCATCTCTTTGTGTCCTGGGCAGGATGCAGGAGGGCAGGAATCTGTCGGGGGACTCTTGGGGAAGGAGGATCTCAACATACATCAAATTGCTTTTGAACTCCAAATGCACACAAATGCCTTGTAGCACATAGTATACACTCACATAAGAAGCGATGTAATACAGTACAATATATAAACATACACTGATTGCTGTATATTGGCTTTAAATCAGACTGACCACTTTGCTGACAATAAACTTCCATAAAAAAGCTGCCCAAATTATACTGAAAAACAGCACCAGACTAGAAAAAGTTCTACTGTACATAGGAGACGATCAACATAACAAGAACACTTAGTCGTACATTATTTTTTCCTTTAGAAATAAGTGCCAGATTCCCCCAAATTCATAGAGAATGTGACTACTACAATTAAAAAATATGGTTTGCATGCATATTTATGTGGAATACTGAGACAAACAATTTATGAATATTTCAAAAAAAAAAAAAATGTTTTTTAGGAAACTTATTAAAAAAAACATACCATGAGTGTGTTAACTTTGTCATGTTTGTGGTTTCAAGTACAATGTTCCCTCGCCTCCTATAATTTATTGAGTCATGCTATAAAACACTACAAAACCCAGACATGCATGGAGCTGCAGTATATATAATTATATATATTTAATGATGTAATAACCCGCTGTGCTGACTGCCTCACAAACAAACAGGTTGTTTTTGTTACTATGTGTGTAACCTTGCAGGTGTATCAGCCATCACTCAACTTCTATATGATTCTCATGATAATATCTATTTTCATGATTAAAACTTATATGTCCTGTTTATTAGCTGCTGTTGAAGGAGGTGAGCCTTGTGACATTGTGACATATCAGATGCTGGCAGAAATATGGAATAATCAGGTGATATTTCTCAAGTGATAGAGCAACAATAGGCCAGTTATCCATGGTTTCATTATTCATTGCATACTAATAATCTAGAACAAGAACATATCAGGCTAAACTGGGCTAGAAGCCACCATGAAGAACTGCTATAGCCCCCTTCCCACAAACAGGGCTGAGCCTATGGTCACTGGTGCCTGCATGCAGGATTTCTTTGGTTGCTCTCATAGATGGGTTTGACTATTATATTGAGCATGATGTCATGTGATATGATGATTCAGATCTTTAATTTTGTCTTGCTCAGTATCAAAACCTGGGGTTCACCCCACGAAGCCTGCTTCTGTGGAGTGAATTGACATATAGAGTGGCGTAGAGATCAACATTTCTACTGTCCTCATCATACAGAAAAAAAAAACAGATACAGCTGCATAACCCAAAGAGAAAACGGAGCCTTTAGTTAAAGTTTACGCCTTTTATTGGGCCAACATAAAAATATATATAAAGCTGTACAACCTGTCTGGATACCTTAGGCAACGCTAAGTTATACCAGTACCATATAGCCAGAAAAAATGGACCCTTTCCAGATTATATTTTCAGTGAATATTTGCTGGGCATGATAATAATGTTTACTCTCCCTGTTTGACCAAGCAAAAAGGTCAAAAAGTTCAGTATGCAGCTTGCAACTATGATATAATCATATAAATCTGGTCTAAATGCCACCTCGTTGTAGGAGGAATGGGACACGGTGGCTCTTCATCATGTCTAATGAATTTCACAAAATATGTAAAAGAAACAAGCCCTTGTATGTATTCTTTTTTTGCATCTAAATAGTTATGCCCTGGGACATGTTGGATCAGTTTTGAATATAAATAAGCCAGGGACATGATAACAAACACCTAGTTCATGTCTGATAAATAATTGCGTAATTCAGAAGATGCCATTAGTGTTGAGTTCAAAGGACCACTTGTGTACCAAAACTTCCTATGGTTCCCTGTAACTATGGGTCCCTATGACCTCTGCGACACATGGGCTGCAGGGGTCTACATCCATCACCATGCTGTCTCCACTAGCAACAGCACGGCAACAAGATTGAAGCTTGCCAGGATGTGCCCGCACTGTGGCACGCTAGTCTGATAAGTTGGGGAGCTAGGTGTCCCTGGAGCCCGTTTCGCACAAAGGGGTTCGCATATTGTTAAGATCAGTTCTAAATGAACAGCTTTTAACATAAGTATTCCATTAAAGACATAATGCAAATCCGCTATAAAATCATTGAACAATAAAAGCCTTGTTCACTGTGATCCTGATGCATGCCGTAATACCAGAGCCCACGGTAATAAATCGTCATATCAGTGATAGATGCCAGGGTAGAAGAAGGAGGGGAGGTTGAGAAGCAGATAAGCAGCAGTCTATTCGCTGGCTAATTTCTAACTTTTCCAAGCATCTGACTGATGAAGATTGGTATGCCCACTTATCCTGCAGCAAATATGTTTTAACCCATGCATTACCAGCTTACTGCAAGTGTACACTTAAAAAAATAATAACACATGGCTCTGGTATTTTACCTAATACGCACGTGCACATAGGATTTTTACTTTTGCTGCCGGCTGCCGCCAGAACTTGGACCATAGGTAGCACAGAACAAAAAAAACATTTCCATGGCCCGTTTTTGGAGCCCAAAGCATTTATGAGGGATCCCTTTAAACAAAAGTTATAAAAGGAGTAATGAATGCTTAAGAAAAAGACATTATAAAGCTATACATTTAGTAGAAATCTATGTCACCTTTATAAGCGTTCTAGCGTGAACCTAGACCAATAAGGGATTTAAGCATCTTTTCAACCCGCTTATATTGTTGTGCCACCTCTGTCTAGGCTTTTGCAGAAAAGAAAGAGCACTAACTGCTCAAACACATGCGCAGATTCGGCGTGCCCATGTCATTATTACAGCATAGCTTGCGATGTTTCCACATCCTACACTCTGTGCATCTAAGATCAAAAGAAAACCTCTGGCTTTATCACATATCTTTGCCACAGCAGAAGTTCATTACAGTACAGCCAGTGGTGTGAGCACAAAATTAATACATAAATACATTTATGAAACTCTGAATTTAGTGGCATACAGTACAGCATACGAGTAGCATAGTGGCTTCGTTAAATTGGTAGACTGTGTTTTTTGTTCTTCAGACTTGGGGATTGTTGACCGTTTGCTATTATCTGGAATGTACATGTAGAAATGTATACATTTATGTTGCATAATATTCTGTGCAGCCCATTGAATATAAGTCGTTTTCTATTGATTACAATGTATGATTTTTTTTGTGGTTACAAATCCATCATCGCTATTTGGGCATTAGTCAGGGAGTTGCACCAGGTAAACCATACATACCCAACCGCCAGTAACGCCACTTAATGTTAAGATGGGGCACTACATTGGGCCCAACATATTTGGCCTTGCTGGAACGGTATCTATTCCAGTGCTTATTGCTTACTATATTAAAGTTTTGGGTGATATATACAAATAGAAGAGATGTAAGTTCCAATGTCAAACATATCACAATGCGTAAAATGCAAAATCAGCTGGAAATCCATATAATTATATGAACTGAACGCCATTCATTTTTTCCTTCGTTTCCTTCATCCATTTTCAGAAGTCATTTGCTTTCAGCAATCGTGTTCTTTGCATTTAAACTCTTTTAGACTTGCCATTTGGTTCTGTGACTTGCACGGAGCGTTATGGGAACAAGGTATTTTTTTAAGTCCAATTTTCGGTATCTGCTGAATCTGTGTCTACAGAAATGATGATTCTGCAAAAAAACTCCCGTCTTATCAAATAATGTAATAAAGTGTTTAATTATGTGCTAAATGAGTCAGCTTGTTTTCACTTTTTTGATACAATGTTTGTACCCACAACAGAACAATGAAATGCTGAACTTTCTCCACCAGTGAAAGCATTAACATTTTCAAAGCCTAAGGCTAGAAATTGTACTGAATGCTTTCCCTTTAAGTGCGCGATGGCATTCTTGGGTCAACAGATAAGGGACAGGGTCTCTGTTTAGTGTCTCTGTCTGCCCTCCACTAGAGGTGACAAGAAAACAGACCCTACCTTGTGTCCTTTCCAGGACTTAGACTCTGGCAAAAAAAGGCACAAAAGATTATACCCCTCATCCTCCTATTAGTCATTTGAAATGTAGGATGTGGTTTACCATCTCATTAATTTCACTGCTTGGAAGCCAAACATACACACATCTGAGACGGCCTAGCCCCCCATTACAATGAGTAGCTTGTATGGAGCTTGCCCGGTGTATAAGCCAATCTTAAAAGCAACATGTAAAGGAAACCATCAAAAGATCTCAGGAGATAATGCTTAATAAAAAAAAGAAACGCTCAGGTGGCTTTACATCAGAATGTGGCCACATGTGGCCCTCCAACTGGTGTAGGATTATAATTCCTATAACCCTTAGCAATTCATGGTCCATCTTGTGCATAGGCATTTCAACGTATGTTTTTTAAAAATATATGTTTCTATATGTCCTATATATAGTTGGGGACTTGTAATGACTTGTTACATCTTGCATGCCAGCATGATCCGACATGCTATTGCCTTTCTGAGCGTATTGGCATGGGCGCTGCAAACATGTCCAGTCCTGTTAATGTCTAGTCAATATGAAAAGTAAGAATTCAGTTCCAGTCGAGTTGGCACTTTATGGTTCATGGTTATATTTTGAAGTTACTGTTGAGCATGTCATTCTCATGCTAGCATTTGATTTGTAACGGGCTTCCTTTATTTAGCATATATATGGTTAATAGTTCCCGTACATTATAAATAAAAGTAGAGAACACCATCATCTGAAAATGCAATATGACCATATGGATGTTGATTATATCAATCACTGTGATAATGTTGAGCCATATCTCAGCCAGCAGTTGGTATATTCTCTCACTGGTGATATTTGAATAGCCTTATAACAAAAAGTATTTCTAAATGTGAAGAAATGGTCATGGCATATAATACCCTCCTGATCTCCACCAATCTAGGGCTTTCTGATCAGGTTCTGGTGCCACTAAAAAGGTTCTCCTTAACAGATGAACAATATTGCAAATTCGGCATGTGGGCCACATGATCTGTATGGTAGAAACAGAAAGGGAATAGATGTTATAGAGATACAATGTTCCTGTATTCCAGAACAGGCCTTAACAAAACTTCATTAGCAATCCAGCAGCACTGGTGACAGGGGGCCCTGCTTTGGGGCTCATGTGAACTCCCTAACACATGGTTGCCAATCGAGCTCGCTGATTTCTCTGGTTCTGGCCACTTGCCCAGGTGACATCATTAAGTCCCACAGTCCAGAGCGAGGTTAATTCAGCTCAGGGCCTGTGTGTAACTCAGAAGTGGTAGAGGCATGTCCTGCACACTGATAGAGCCCAGTCTTACAGACTCTAAAAGGGTAATCCTCCACGGATATGGCGCAATCAGCATATAAACCAACATGGTGTTTTCATTGCAAACTACCATTTAGCACATTATATCGGAAGCAATTTAATTTCACACTGAATAACACTGCGGTTTTTTTCATATGATTTTTTTTCCATAAACCAGGACTTAAAAGTAAAGGTAAAGCCTCTCGTAGCATAAGGCTTTTCGCACAGTAAAGGTACATAGTAGGTGCCATCGGCCGACTGAGCATTTGCCCAATGACCGGTCCAGGCCTGTGTTACCCGACTGAGCATCTGCATTCTAGAGTGGCCTCCAAGGTCACTTTAGGCCAGACGCGCTTGAAGAATCTGGAATGGCCAGGGAAGGAAATGTCTCCTGACCGGCCCACCACTAGTGCAGATACTGAGGAAAGGAAGTTATGACTCCTTGCCTCGTGTTACATACATCAGGCATGCTTTTAATATGGATACATTGCTTATTTCAATCTACGAACATTTAGTGTATAGAAGTATTAAATGTAGACATTATGAACAGCAAAAGATCTGCTGTAAGAATATCTTAATTTGAAGGCACAAATATAGCATCAACTGACTCTATATGATAAGGGACCAGAAGATAAGTGCACCACAAACCCCTTTGACCTTATTGAACGTCATACACTTGTCAACATGTTTCAGAAAAGTGTATTCTTTAAAGACAAACACCCTACATCAAAAGACCTGAACGTCATTTAAACAAACAAACAAAAGACGCATATTTTCCTTGAAAACACTTTAGTATTTATAGGCACCCGTGTTTATTTGACACCCGTGAAAATATCTGTATGACTTTTTTTTTATTCTTTTGCTTTGCTCCCATTATTTCCAGCAACAAGTGTCAGAACGCAGGCTCATTAATCATCCACACATCGCTATTGATTGAGGCTGTTCTTTTACAATGGGTTCTATTGAATATATTTTGTGAGAACTCAACCCCAATTCCCACCCCTTGCGTTTTAAGGTTGAGCTAAAATATTGGCAAGCCTGGGAATATGTTTTTAAAGCGAATTCAAGAAATACCAGGATTACATCAGTGATGCCATTTGTTGCTGGTAAATACGAAAGCCTTCTACCCTTGCCGGTGATTAATGTATAAAACAGCAGGGGGTGATCAGGACAGAGTCTTTCTAAATAACACAACCTCATGTCTCCGGAGCTGAGACACAGAAAGGCAAATATTATTCTGCAAACAGTTCAGTGGACCAATATACTTTTTCTGGAGCTCTGGGATGTCTATTATTATTATTATTTTATTATTTTACCGGTAATTATTATTATTATTTAATTTCTCTGGCAAAAGGTCCCTAGACAGATCATTTTGGATGGCAATAAAGAACTCTAGGCTTTAGTTTGGTAGGCAAATTGATGTCAATCTTTCAATCAAATTCTGTTTGAAATTAAATGAAAATATTTTCTATGTCTTAAATCATGTTGCCCAGTTATGATATAATTGTCATGCAGATTTATCTAGTTTGTTTTCCCAAAATGCGAAAGATTTAAGTCTTCGGACATGTTGTTTTGAAGTTACAAAAGACAAGCTTTGTCCTGAATGCATCACTTCTTATACAAATCAGACAAGTGATTGAACATGAAAGATAGATATGCCACAGATGTGCAGCTATTTCCGCTCTCAGACTTGGGGAAGATATGCACCATGATCTTCTGACTCACTTACAGTCACCTCACAATAGACATCTTTGTGGGACTCGGTAGTCCTTTTACCGCACACTCATCACCTTATCAGTCCGTATAAAAGAAAGAGAGAAGCCAGATGCAGGGGCCAGAAAATGAGAGAAGGAAAACGGTAGTGGAAAGAACCCGGGACAGTGAAAATGTATGTATTAGGGTTCTAAAACGTAAAACATGAGGAAAAATGTTAGAACAAGAGGGCATAATCTAAAACTAGAGGGTAAGAGGCTTAGAGGTAATGTAAGGATAATTTACTCTATTGAGAGGGTGGTAGATAAATGGAACAGCCTCCCAGAAAGAGTGGTGGGGGCTAATACAGTGAGTGTATGTAATAAAGCATAAAGCTATCCCGAATCTAAGACAAGGCCAATGACTGATTAATGGCCGTGTCTCTACAGCAGGAAAAATGGACCGACTAGGCGGACCAAATGGTTCGTATCTGCCATCAAATCCCAGGTTTCTATGTTCCATATAAAAAACAAATACAAATACATAGTAGTATTTAGAAAGATGATATAGCATAGGCAGAGAGATACAGAGACAGTTGTAGGAATACATATTAGTGTCAGAGAACTACAACGATCAACAACAGATAAACTCCAAAGAGACAAACACAGCAGAGGAGTGAGTTCTCTGCAACGATCCCACATCGGCGTGCCTGTTATTCATTAACCCCGCACTACCCTTTATTAATGTTCCTTATTGCACTCTGCTCTAGAGATTGCAGGGCTAGTTTGTGTACATGTCAAAGTGCAGAGTTATGTCGCTGGGAGTGGACCTTCAAGGATCCTCACAGCTACTCAGGTGCACTGAATGGCATATAGGTGTGTTCCAGCGAGACCTTTTGTTATTAAATCAAGAATATGCCCTGGTAACATTCACGTGTTTACGCTGCGCAAATAAATCTGTTTTGTTAGGTGTAAACTTTGCTACACAGATCACAGCTAATCTCAGTTTGTCAAATATACGACGAACTGAAACAAGTATCGTGCCCCAGGAAATTGTGGTATATGTGTAAATGTTTCTGGTACAGTAGGACCTGTTCACTAGCAGTAGCTGGGGATTAGTATTACAGAAATGACTCCGAGGGAGAGACGGAATAAAGACACAATGGGAAAAATTCCGTTGGCTAAATGGTTTCATCAGTTGCTATGGTGATAAGACCACTTTTCAAACTTCACATCAGACTCACACTTTATACTCAATTAAATGCAATGAGGAAAAAAAGGGTGAGGGGGGCCTTGCTCGAATGAGCTTACAATCTAAAAAAAGTGATTTATAATATGCATTTGATTATTAAGACACACCCTGGCCTTTCCCTTTTAAGGTCTGTTACTTTATTTAGAAATCACGATCTGTAGAAGAAATACAGTTGGCAATACCCAAGTGTAGTACCTTTTAAGTTTATCTTTTCAATGAAGGGAGCCAACACTAGTGTTTGCCTTCTACAGCTTGGCGTCCACTCAAGAGCTATACTTGAATAGCACAAATCCAGCCTGACTGGTACTGCACCTATCCTATATTCTCCAGGCCAGACTCCATGCTTCTTACTCGAGGACAATATGCACTGGAACATACTCACCTAGAGGCACTCATTCTCTGCATACTCAAAAACAACTACCTTGAGGGACAGTATAGTGAAAAAAAACATATATAGCATTTAAGGCTGTGTTCAACATTAGGTATAATTATATAAACCATGATGGTATTCATTAGGGCATCCTTGAGTTCACAAATGTTGGAGTGACATATACTGTATAAAGTTCCATGTCTGGTGAATCAGTTTTGGTTTGCAAACTTCACGTGATAAGGAAAGCAAAAAAAGTTCTTTGCATGAAAAACGCTGATAAATTGTTAAGTAGGTATTAAAAGTGCTTAATAAGGCAGCTGAGTGTGACTAAGTCCTGGTATGCCATTAACCCATCAATGGATCTCCCACACTACGCTCCCATTGACAAGTGAGTAAGGCGGGCAGGTGAGAACTTGTTTATCCCATACAGAACCCACGTTTTCCAAAGGCCTGCGGCATTTCCTTTATTTGCGCTCCCAACAAGCGTGGCCGCCAAATCTCCCACTACACAACTCTATATCATTATCATGCAGAAAATAAAATATGTGCACAAAAATTTCACATAAATCACACCAATCTGCAGAGAAAAATGTTTTTCATACACACTGAGAAACATCTTCTCCAATTAAATGTTATTCTGTTAATGATTTGATATGTGCTATTCGTCTGCGTTCTTCTGGTTCAAAGGCAGAAGCAAATACCTTGGCAGGTGTGTCCTTAAAGGAACACTAAAGGTTATACGCTAAATTAGTTTGGCCTCACACATTCTCCACAGTAGTTCCTTGTAGTGTTCTGAAACAGGACTGGTCTAAAAGGTAATTCTGAACGACATCTCCCGTGAGATAATTGCCAATAATCCATGGCATAATTTTGGCTCTATCATAGGATAAAGCCAGTGAAGAAACACCTGCAGATCTGTCTTTTTGAGACATGCTTTAGAGATGATGTCGACCACTGTATAATAAGAAGATGTCGACCACTAGAAATTGTTTGTGCAGAACCATAGAACTCCAACAAAAGTATTCTGAGAAGAATGATGAGGAGCTCCTGCATCAACTCCTCTTACAAACACATATACACATGTAATTACACACAGTAACACAATAATGCAAACATCCTTACACATAACATACTAATGTTACAGAAGTAACATACTAACACACACAATGACATACAGTAACATACTTAAACACACTCACACACTGTAACATACTTACACACATCAGCATACTCACACACAAACACATACAGTAACGTACTTACACACATATACCCGTACTCATACAGTAACATACTTACACATACACAAACAATAACATACAAACACATATTCTATCTCATGCACAGACATAGCTTTGTTGGCTGAGGAGGGGGGGGGGAGTCCACTGGAAAGCAGATCATCCGCTCCCTCACGGTCCTCACACCCTACATCTGGGTGCCGGGAAACACCACCATATCCCAGCGCTCAGACCCAGTCACTGAGCTGAGGGAGCCTGGCCCAGAGGCCGAGCAGCATGCCAAGGGTGGGCTTGGTGGCACTGGGGTTTCTTGGCCCCCACATCATGCCAAGGGTGGGCTTGGTGGCACTGGGGTTTCTTGGCCCCCACTAGACAATGAGGGCAATGTCCCAATGCACAGCTGGCCATATTCCCATTACCACAGATACACCCCCTTCCTGCCTTGTATAAGCCCCGGGAAGTTTTCAGGTATGGTTATAATATGGAGAAATATGGAGAAATAAAGACAAGTTGCCAATTTTGAAAAAAAAAGAAGAAGAAAAAAGAAGCAAGCAGATGATGTAACAAGAAAAGGGTAAGATAATAAGAAATTAATTATCCCCAAATATAAAGGAATTTCTCTTTCAGATACTGTAATATTTAGTTTTTAATGCAATTATCATGTCACTCATTCTCCTTTTCTATTTCAAGTGACAAGCAATGAAACTTCTATAATGCATGATCAGGACGCGTACATGGGGTAACCACAAAGAACATTTTTTAAAAATAATCGTTGGATAACATGACCTCATCCATTGTATTTTTTCATATATCTTCTACAGATTAGAGTGGGGGTGGTGCATGTTCATATCACACAACATTTGTTCAGCGGCACACCTCTTTATTTCAGCGGGCTGTGTTGAGTGAAGGATTCATATTGCTTTGTCAGCCTTGTCCCCGGTAAACTGATTTCCTACACAATTAACTGAAGAGGTTAGGACTTTACAATCTCAATTACAAAGTTAGTTATCTTAAAATCTTCAAATATCAAATTTAACCCTTCATTTTGGTCACGTGGTGTCAGAAGAATGCCAATCCACAGACTGTCTCACTACTCAGACTCTTTAGACTGCAGATACAAGCTCAAGGGCTCAGGAACAATTTCTAATATAAAGAGGTGACAACACTGGGATGAGAAATGTCACTGCAACTCGTAAACCCTAGAACATAAAAAGGATTTAATGTAACAGCACTGGGCTCATACTATGTCTGGAGTTTTACACACACATGGCTTAGTGTAGTGGTCATAAGGATTCGCACGAATTGCAAGTGTAACAAAATTTGCCCATTTCGTCAAGTTGCACAAATCTCCGAAAATGAGGCCAGACCCCCACAAAATGGACAAAACCAAAGCAAAAAAGCTACAAATTTCCGTCCTCTAAATGTCTCCCTACCTTCTTCTTGCAGCTCCACTTCTGTGTCTCGCATTTTCTACTCTATTCTATCTTCTTTCTTCATCTGCATGTCGTCCATAATTCACGGGTCAGGGTAGGGGATGTCACCAAAAGCTCTGTGTGAACTTCAGCCAAAATGGCAGAGCTTCTGATGGCGTCCTCTCCCCTGATCAGTGGACCTCAATGTAAGCTTTGTATTACAATAACCTCATTTTGTATTACAATAACCTCATGTGTCTGAAAACGAATTTGTCAAACATGAACAAAAAAAAAAAGAGTTGTTTTGACCCATTTTAGTTAGGGAGGCCCAAAAGCCACCTTAGCCCTGACTGTACTAATAAACACTGTGCATCAGGAGTGCCATCAAACTCTATGTTTCTATGCATAAGTAAAGACTGCACCAAGTATTACACTGAAAGCCTATATTCTTGGGCTAGATTTTGACTGCTTTGGTATAATATGTTGCTAGCCTTAAGGACAGGATTGGTAGACAAAAATCTCCTGATTATATAGCACTGCCACCATATTGAGTAGTACAGAGAATAACAAGTTGTGTGTTGTGCGGTGAAATGGTTAAGCTGTGTTGGTAATTGGAACACCTGCTGTTTCAATAGGATTCCAGGAGGTCTATTTTTTTGTCTCTGAAGTCACTTGAAATCAATTGCTTCCTTGTAGCTAATCCAGTGCCTAATAAACACGTTTTTTTACATTCTACGCCTTGCTGGGTGTAAGCAGTTTTTTAAACTGAGTCTGTGTTCCCACTTCATAAAAGGCCAATGATTCAGATGCGGTCAGTGGGAGAGAACACAGGCTGAGCTGTGATCCTTTGTCACTGGAAGGGTAAAAATAGACAAGAGGATGGCAGAATGTGTCACTTCTACAAAGTGCCTTTTGAGTAAAGAAGCCCCCCTGGTGTGACTTTAAAACACTATGGACAGGGTAAAGGCAGTATAGCAGACTGAAAACCCCAAACTCTTCTCTCTATACTACTTCTTATAATAAAAAAAACAGAGTCTACATTATGCCCAGTAAAGTGTACCATAAAGTACCATAAATGATGATCTCTTCTACAAAATCCTCTGAGAGCAAATATAGTCTTCCACATAAAGGCTTAACTTAAAGAGCATATGTTGTTTAGTAGCACTAACCTAAATAAAGCAATGACCTACATGCAAAATTCTTACACGTCTCATACTCATTGGTCCCCAAAGAGGGTCTTCAGAAGTGGGTAACACTGTTTACTGGGCCAACACGTTCACAAAACAAGATGCCACATAAGCTTTCAAGACCTCAGAGATCTTTTCGAATCTTGCCTTCTTTATATGAATCTAGAATTAAACCATAAATGTAAACCAAATTGGAGGAGAATACCGTATTTGCCTCAAAAGAGTCATCACAAAATATAAAAAGTGGCTACTGGAAAGTGTACTGAAAAGCTCCAGAGATACTCCATTCTTCTACAAATAACCCAACTTCCGATATTAATGTCAATTATATATGATAAATGACATTGTTTCTCAGTGAGTAGACAAGTCCAATAATTCATTAATTAGTCCATTTTGCCCACTTTGTCCCAAAGTTTTGCCGTCTAACCATCATTATGGCAAGAAAATGAGAAATGCTGTCCTATGAAAGCAAGGTTTGGAGGTTCCTCAGCTGTGTATTGACAGTATCACTGATCCACAGAAAGTAGCAGATGCTTGGAATGCTAAAACCATTTGTAACCAGGATCGTATGTACCAGCATTTAAAATCTATATGGGAGGTGCATCTCATACATTCTTTTATATAAAGTCAGCTGCAATGCATACCTCCCAAACGTCCCTCTTTAGGACCCGGTTCCCAAAGACTCTTTCCTCCCCTAATGTCCCCCTTTTCTAGGATCACATAATTTTTAGTGGGCATCAGTTTATCACATTGATCTATAGTTGTACATGTCATAATAATTTGTATATAAAAAGCGAGATGTGTTTAGAAATTAGGGCAAATACTATAAATTATTCTCCAAAACACCTTATTTAGTTACATAAACAGCTATTAACATACAGTGGATTTCTCAGGGTTTGATCCTGAGTCTCTGGGTTCTTGCCCCAATCTCAGGGTCTCAGGGTGAAGGGGCAGATTCTCAGGATCACAGAGTCTGAAGATGACTCCTTCCTATTCTACAGTGATCTGATCATATAAGACTCCCAATTGGTGCTTTTGCTACCAGTATGTTTTGGTTGATATCCCTGCTTGAAGTCAAGCTTTCCATGAGGACCAGGATTAGCGCCATTGGGTTGACAGATTCGGAGAGTCACTACATAGAATCCTCAAGATGTGTTTTTGAAGTTTAATATTTCTGGGTTTGTCTCATTTAGACAGTTCCCAGGTATGGTTATTAATAGATCAGAAAGTCACATAAAAAGAAAGGCAATGTCACTGGTCACGTCTCCAACCACATCGCTAAAAACAAAGTGTCTCTGTTTATCCATCTCAAATGTTGGGAGGTTTGTCAATGTATGAAGCCTATAAACAGTTCTATGTTTGATGTGTGTACAATGTTATATTACATGGACTTTTTGAACACTCTAAACTGTCACAACCATTTTGCACATTTGTGTGTGCAAATGCCAAGGCAGCTCATCATCACAAGCAAAAGTTTTAATATGCCTGATAGGAGCACGGTAATGCCAAAATATGGAGCTTTAACTGTTGTTGATCTAAAACTGCATCAATTACTAAAAAAGAGGGATAAAACATTCCTAGACAGCCTTCTTGTATAAAGCAACAAACTGATACCCCCTATGTAGATTGTGATCAGATACAACGCTCAAGCAATGATGTCTTTCATACGTTATACCTAGAAATCTGTTTATAAAAAGTCATTAATATGAAAAGATTCTGCTGAAAATACCTAGTGACTCCCATGACTCTCATCCAGCAAACAGCATGGGATCTTTCACTGTACAGTAGGCTGGTAATGCCTATTAAGCTGAAGCCGTTAATAAGTGACACCTTGTAACATATTGTTACATAATATATATATAATATATATATACGGTATATATATATATATAGCTATGCACATCGATGGAGGTAACAGGGAAGCAGGAAGACTGAAGGAGCCAACTGTGTTTTCTTGGCAAGACAGATTGTCTCAGAGAAACAAACAAAAGGTAATGAAAATAAAACATTTCATATAAAGGTTAAAGTATACGGCCTTCACACCAACTCCGCAACTCCTACCCAATGGAATTTGTACTTGGTGCATAATAAACAGAACCTGGTGTGACCTGGCCAATGACACGGGACAGGATCTAATTGCTTTTGCTATTTATCGATTATTTGAAAGATGTCGCCCTGTTCGATCCGCCGACCGCTCTTAATGGCATGTTATATGGGGCTTAGTAAGGACTCTCAGACATTTGCAATTTGTTGTACAGGATTTGATTGAAGTTGGCTGCATTCCCATATAGCTGAATTCATAAAGGGGAATAAGGACTAGGACCGAGGCGGCGCTACCTTTGGTTAAGCAGGTGCATAAAGCAGTACACTACCATCTCTTACTGCTACAATCAACAGGGGGGTATGTATAACTATTATTATTTATTGTCTTATATAGCGCCATCATATTCTGCAGCACAGTACAACGTGAATGACCAACTCTGCTGCAAAGTGGATCAATCAGCAGCAACAATCCACAACACACCACTTTTAGCACGTTGGGGCAGCATATCGATGTTCAAGGCCCACATACCGTATAGTTCTGAGCTGGACAACAAGAACGTTATTCCCATAGGATCTTAACCATCATGTATTAAAGAACATCCATGCACAGAATGCTACGCCGCGTGTTAACGGTGAAGTAACCTGCCCCCTCTCGCTGGAGGCCTGTGAGTCTTTGCTGGAGGTTAGATGAGGCTTTAGAGGGTTCCATTACTATTAAAACCTACAAACCCAGTTGTTGTTTAAGATTCCAGCAACAAACTATTTTACAGCTCCTAATGCACTCATCTAACACCCCCGCAGACACCGCCGTCTTCCTGACCGAGGCATGTCTCTACGCAGAATCCTATTCTGACATATACACTTCCCTGCACCTGTTATGGAAGAAGTATTAGCCCAGTTGTGATCTCCAGAAGTAAAATGAAGCCGATCAGATTAGAAACTCTTTAATCCGGACATGGTATGAAAGGAGATGCCATGTCAGTTTCTACCAAGTATGACTAGTAATGTAAGTTTTACTTTACCGAGACGGTGGTAGATAAATGGAACAGCCTCACATCAGAAGTGGTAGAGGTTAATGCAGTGAGGGAATTTAAACATGCATGAGATAGAGTCAAGGTTTGAGTCTTTACGGTTGGAAATATGGGCAGACTAGATGGACCAAATAGTTCTTATCTGCCATCAAATTCTATGTTTCTATGTTAGTCGGGCTTTATTAAATGATGAAGCTAAAACTTGCATATACCGCTCAGTCTCTCTCTGTACTGGCAAAATCTTGATATTTAACCCTTAATTTAGCATAGGGTGACCCGAACTGAAAGGGAAACGAGGCCGGCAGAGCCTAAAGGTTAGAACTTAAAAATCCATGTATTCCATATATTAATATGCCTGTGTTGGAGGACATGTCATTGGGTTTGTGTGAATTTGGTATGCAAAGTGCAAATTATGCAGGTAAAAATGTAATTATTTGCATTAACAGTAGATGTCATCACTGCCAATGGGGGACATCACACAGGAGAAACAAAAGACTCAGCCTATTCCTGCCATACTGGCATCATAAACCCGCCATACCAGCATCATAACCCCGCTATACCGGCATCATAAACCCGCCATACCGGCACCATAAACCCGCCATACCGGCATCATAAACCCGCCATACTGGCATCATAACTGCACCATACCGGCATCATAACCCCACCATACCAGCATCATAAACCCGCTATACCGGCATCATAACCCCACCATACCAGCATCATAAACCCGCTATACCAGCATCATAAACCCGCCATACTGGCATCATAAACCCGCCATACCAGCATCATAACCCCGCCATACCAGCATCATAACCCCGCTATACCGGCTTCATAAACCCGCCATACTGGCATCATAACTCTGCCATTCCGGCATTATAATCCTGCCATACCAGCATCATAACCGCACCATACCAGCATCATAACCGCACCATACCGGCATCATAACCCTGCCATACCAGCACCATAACCGCACCATACCGGCATTGTAACACTGCCATACCGGCATCATAGCCGCACCATACCGGCATCATAACCCTGCCATACTGGCATCATAACTCTGCCATACCAGCATCATAACCGCACCATACCGCCATCATAACACTGCCATACCGGCATCATACCGGCATCATAACCCTGCCATACCAGCACCATAACCGCACCATACCGGCATCATAACCCAGCCATACCGGCATCATAAACCCGTCATACTGACATCATAACCCCGCCATACCGACATCACAACCCTGCCAGGGAACTAGGAGTTGTAGTTCAATGATAACTGGAAGCTCATTGGTTGCCTCGGCTTGCATGCTTGGCCTGTGTACCCATTGCCGAAGCTATACCATGTGTTTATGCCAGGATTGTGCCAAAACATGCTTTGTTTATGATTGCCTCACATTATTTGCATACCGTCCTGCTGGCTTTCCTAACCTGGCCTTATGATTTTGTCGTGGGGCGAGACTGTTTGCTTTCATCTATACCTGAAATCAAATACTACGCACGTATTCTGTTATTGAAACACGCCGTTACCATGCCGCTCCTCTCGTAATAAAGAGGTTGTAGATGGAGGAACTGACATTGCAAGTATTAATTTGCATTGCATTGTCAATTTACAAAACCTACCAGGATAAAGTATTAAGAAGTACCGTAATGTTTCCATTCCAACAATACCCTGTGTACACTTATATGTATCCACGGTCGTCCTCAGGGATAAAGAGAGACCTCTTTGTCCTATTGATGGACTACAATGCCCATGATCCTCAGTTACCCCCAGGCTTATGTGGGTTTACTGCAGAAGCAGCTGGAGGGTCAACTATGGCATAAACCCCAGAAACAGACAACTAATCCTTTCATCCGTATTCCTGCGTGACACAAGCTGTCTATTCAGAAGCTGTCGGGTAGTAAGTGTTGTACAAAAATGGCCGTTGGATGGTTGAAAGGCTCTGCATTATAAAACTAAAAGTAGTCTACGGATATTGTCCATTTCCACAGTACTTGGTTAAAGATAATATAGAACGGTTAATAAAGTCGTATGAATGCGTCCTCTGTAAAGAATATGGCAGCTATAGCATGGAACTTAAAAAAAAAAAGCAGAAAACGTTTACGTCAAGCACATTCTGTGGAAACATTGGGGCCGATTCAAATTGTAGTACATTTAATTAGCCTCCTTTCAGTGTCAGTGGCTACATTTGTTCCCCTAATCTCAATGCATGCCACCAAAATGCCAATGTAATGGGGTAGTATTACACAAATATATAGGCGATTAGAGTTTAAAGGGCTGCGGAGAGCCGTGAAGATTAAACCTCCCTGATATAGGGCTGATGGCACTGAAATGAATACCAGAGGAAGCCGAGAACCTCGGAGCTAGGCCTCCACCTGTTCCACGCGTCTGTTCCACGCGCTTCCAACTACCAGACTTTTTTCAAATGTTACCAAATATCACCAAAAAAGCAAACGAATTCCGACCAGTAATAAGGACCTTAAGAAGAACATGGATAAGAAGAATCTTTGTGAAAATATCATGAACACCCGTCCTGCTACGTGAGTTTGGGAAAGTACTGTCCATGGGCCTTCACGCAACGAGTGGAAGTCGCTGATCTCGTTCAGCCTGTTTCTTATACAAAGTCAACAGGATGCTTTCCTGCATCACACGTCTGAAAAATGAAATGATTTGGGTATAAAATAACCGCTGCTAACACGCTGTCCGTGATCAGCATCTGCATTGCATGAACGTACCTGCTGCCTAATGGGATTTAGCTTATATAGCGCCAGCAGATTCCATGGCGCTGTTACAACACAGTCGGTAAAATAAATGAAAACCTCAAGCTCCCTGAATATATGTGGGTTCGGCGGGATTTGTGTTTTCGGCGTCCGTCGTTACCTCCTAGATGTGTATTGCGGTTCTACGCGCTCTGCGATAGGGATTTTATGGAGTTTTTTTATAACAAAGAACTATTGACTGGGTGTTTTCATAGTAAACAAAACCTACGGCACCACTACTTCAGCTTAACGGGACAACGGGTACTAATGAAGCAGAAGCGACGGGAACAATAGTCCAGACATGGGTGAAATGAGGTCATGGCTGGTGGTCACACTTGAGCCGATTACGGCCGCCCAATCTGACCATCCTTAAAGGAGCCGTTCAAAACAGCAGGGAGACACCGATCAAAGTATTTCGCACGAGCCCATATTCCACGAGTCTAACCACATTGAGTTATTCACATCGTCCAAAACCGTACAGTATACAGTACAGGAGCCGCTT
Source organism: Spea bombifrons (assembly GCF_027358695.1). Taxonomy (NCBI): domain Eukaryota; kingdom Metazoa; phylum Chordata; class Amphibia; order Anura; family Pelobatidae; genus Spea; species Spea bombifrons. The sequence goes on from NC_071088.1 coordinate 111,689,264, forward strand.
CCAAACACCGTGCTTTCTGACGTATGATGTTTGTTTATTAACCGACCAAAGGAAACAAACAAAACCAGCTGAAGACTGATGTGCGGCTCCTGGGCCAAAGAAGACAGACTTTACATCTGGCCCATCTTTTATTGAATCTGAGCTCTTACTACAAGAATCATACGATATAAATGCACCATTCATGTAAGATCTTCATTCAAACTCTGTTGGGAGAATTTTCCTGTGCAGGTGTTTTTTGTAATAGTAATAGGTATTCTGCTTAAACACAGGTGACCCGGTAAAATTTCTGACTTTTAAATGGATTGAATGAACACTTATTTGGAGTATGCAAGATTGAAACAAATAATGACCCATGCATTTGTTAAATATAAAGATATTCATGATACTGGTAATCCACTCCCTTGTGATTTCCCGTCTGGACTATTGCAACTCCTACTAAGTGGTCTCCCCCTTTCCCGGTTTCCCTTATTCAATCTGCCCTAAACACTGCAGCTAGACTAATCTCTCTCTGTCACCGTTCCTCATCTGCTGCTCCTCCGCCAATCGCTCCATACTCCCCATACTCTTCAGAATCAACTTCAAACTTCTGACCTACAGAGCCCTCAACAACTCTGCACCCCCTATATCTCTGCCCTATCCAAATCCACCCATTTCCCACCCTCTTCACCCTCTCGTGACCTGCATCTCTCTTCTACCATCATTACCTCTTCTCACACCCCTATTCTGGATTTCACCCGTACTGCAGCCTCCCCCGGAATTCCCTTCCTTGTTCCGTCAGACTTTCTCCCTCGTATTTTCAAAAACTCTCAGAAAATCCACCTTTTTGAGAAACGTACAATCTTCCACCCAACACTCTCAGCCATCACCCTAATCAAGATATCTGAACAACCAACAACCTCTACAGATCATCCAGACCCGATCAACTCATCCCCATCCAAGCCGTCCTCTCTTATTGTTTCACTTCCCCCTCAACCACCGACTAGATTGTAAGCTCACAAGAGCAGGGCCCTCTTCTCCTTTCGTAACAGTTTGTTAGTGTGTGTGATTTTAAATTATTCCACTGTAACAGCGCTACAGAATCTGCTGGCGATATATAAATAAGGGGAACGTAATAAAAAATGATCAGTCTGGATCTAGCTGAGAATCTTCTGATGATTAGAGGACGTTATCAGTGAATTCCCGCATTGTTGACAGGTCAGTATATTTTGCTTATTGAGGGTTAATTATCCAATTAAGTGAAGCTCGTTATTTGCCCCTCAAGGATTGAAGAGATCATTGATGAGGCATAAATCCCAGGCTCAGCCTTTCATGTAAGAAGCGTCAGTGAATGCCATTGTTACCCATGGGGTCGGCTTCACAATGAACAATCGCGGTAACTGTAGCGGGATGCGTATTCTCCAAAAAACATCAAATCTACACCGGAACGTTGTGCAGCGATTTGGGAAACACAATGATTGAGTTACTGAAACAAGGTGCTGCTGTAAATATAAATATATAAATATATCAATATAAACATAAGTGGATTAAACGCTGCATTTTTAAACAATAACAACTTCACAGCCACTGACAACACAGATGGACATGCGGGGCATCGGCTGTTGTGGACTCCTACTCCCATCATGCTCAGCCAGGGCCTTAGACTGGGTGGCTATGTAACCCCGCTTGTAGACGTATCCTCCGGGAGATCTTACTAATAATCCATTACAGCGAGTTCACCGGTGCGACCCGTTATCTATGACACGACGACTACTTACTGGGAGCGCTTAATAATAGCGGGTTTGTTGGAACGCAGCGTAACCTTATTTGTTTCAGAAAGAAAAGGAATGATCTATTCACTAACGTCACTGTCCGGGGGGGGGGCTGTATGGTTTTGTCTTTACATTTATTACATAGAATCTGATGGCAGATATGAACCGTTGGGCTCATCTAGTCTGTCCATTTTTGCTGCTGTAGAAGCTCAGTTCTTGGTCTCGTCTTAGACCCAGGATAGCCAGGATGATTAAATTGCATCACTGTATTAGCCTCTACCACTTCTGCCAGAAGGCTGATCTGTGTATCTACCATGCCCTTGGTAAAGTGAATCGTTTATACATTACATCTAAACCCTCCCCATTCTATATTTGTTCACATAAGACACTCACTACATGTCCCCTAGTGCAAACAGCATATACCGCAATAATGATAATAATAATAATCCACCGCATTCATCACAACATGTCCTAATTCCCAATATCACTGAAATGCATTTACAGGGGGGGGGGCTTGAATGATTGTTTTTAGAGGGAATCTGAATAAAAACGAAACTGACAAAAAGAAACAAATGTATCCGCATTTAATGGAATCTTTCCCCAGGGTGCTGTGTGTAATATCTGCCTGTCAATCATCCTGCGTGAACGCGCTGTATGTAATATCTGCCTGTCAATCATCCTGCGAGAATGCGCTGTATGTAATAAGCGCTTTATCGCATGCCGGTGTTTTCTCAGTAATTGGATGAGATCGGCGTTATTCCACCGGATTCCCCGCCTGTGCCTTTAAGACACACCTTCCCGAAACTGCTTCGCACAATGCCTCGCCGGGTCAGCGTGAGAACACATTGCGAAAACAATTGCATCAAAGGAGACGGAGAGGAAGAAACAGGTTCCACGGCTCCCCGGAGCAAAGTCAAAGGCATCTGACTGCATGAGCAGCCGGGGAGCGGAGCACAGGCAGGGCTGTCACAGGCAGGGCTGTCACAGGGGCCACACGGTGACCTCCTACACCCCGCCGCGACACCCAGGGGCAGATCGGCCGCTAGCTGCAGCCAAGAGGAGCCATGGGGGCGCAAAGTCACTCTCCACGCTACCCGATGCGGGCATCACACAGTAATCCGGCGACAGCCGCCAGCAACACCCCAACACATATCACCCGAACAACCCACTCACTGCAGGGAAGCTACAGGGCAGTTACGGGGATGATGGCACTTACCGTTATAACTTGCCACAGGAGCCACCGCAAAGCCCCACAGCGCTGCCAGTGCCCACATCCCGGCCAAGTATCCCATCCCGAGCAGTGTATGGAGCGTCAGATGCGATCCCCGGGCATGACCCGGCGGGCAGAGGTGTGCGGCGGTGTATAGATTAATATATATATATATGTGTAGTAATGTATATCGTTCTGTATATCCCGATACAGAGATCCCGGCTCCGGACCTGGAGCGCGATCAGCCCGGGACACTCTGACAGCACTTGTCTCATCCACATTCCATACTCCGTGAAAGTCACCCGATGCCCCGCCCACGGACTCTGTGATTGGATGGAAGTTAATCAATGGCCCGCACCCTCGGCAAGGGCAAAGTTACCTGTCCGGGGAGTGACGTCTCACAGTGGCGGCTGTGTTTGTATATGACATCAGGCTTGTTTTATTGCACTAGCTTCCTTGGCTTTCCTACACTGCATTCTGTGTATATTATATAGCGTCATCATAGTCTGCAGCGCTGTACAGTGGTTACACAGATGCCGCTCCATTGGTTTGGGACAGTTAATACTGTAAAGTCCAGATGCTGGGGAGGGTTGGCAAGGAGGGCAGACACAGGGGCACGAAAATGGTCAGGTGGAGTTGGGGGGCCCTATATTCCGATTGGCTCAAAAAGACTGACGGATCCCAAAGCTCTTTTGGCTTCCTTTGTTGTCTGTTCTAAACAGTTTATCTAATAGTCGATGGTCAGGGTGTTGGTGGGATCACCATAGGTGGCGTGCGCTGTGCAGCTGCCTCTAGGACTGTGAGACATCATCCCTATAGTGAAGGTCGGAGTTGGAATAGTTTTAGGAGTGACAGTCGCTTTCTTGTTATATGTTTTTATACAGACTCATTTTGCCTCCATAGCTGCCGCCCCTGCTGTGTCTCTCATGAAAACATTTCAGGTAGATGTTGCTTGGCGACATTCCTTAGGATGGGTCAGTACCAGGAATCTAGAAATCCACATAAGAAGGAGATGGAAAAAAATCATGTTCATAGAATAGCATTACACATACAAGGACATATTTCTTAAAGGTAAATCAAGGACAAGTGCTAAATGTGAAGTAATCTGGGCAGTAGATAAGTGGAGCAGCCGCTCAGCAGAAGTGGTAGAGGTTAACATAGTAAGGGAATTTAAACATGCGTGGCATAAGCATAAGGCTATCCTGAATCTAAGACGAAACTGATTAAGGTTGGAGTGTATAAAGCAGGAAAAATGGGCAAACTAGAATGGCCGATTGGTTCTGTTTCTGTCTGTCTCCATGGAATATAATGGTGACTGAACAGGATGGAGTCTCTGCGTAGGGAAGCCTATGGTAGCATCAGCCTTAAATAATCCATGCCAAATGAATGGACTCGATGCCACTGGGCACGGTCCATATCACAGCCTCTAAAGGGAAATTGGGGGTTCATTGTTTGAGAATAAAAGCATGCGCAGAGACCAGGGTTCATATCCTGACGGTACATTAACAGGCACACCATTACATCTAGTATCTCTAGACCGTGATGACAGCTGTGTACGCTTCTACTTTGACCAGAGCAGGTTTGTAAAGCCATTGACTGTGTGGAGAAGCCCTTAGGGGGCATCAGCCAACCAATTCTGGAATTAGTCTAAGTGATCTATAATTACATACCAGTAAATCATTTGTGATTAGTTATCCTGAGCCCTTTCTAACTGTCCCTTCAACGACTACACAGTCTTATTTATGATGATAAATGTTTCATGGAAAACAACCGTGTCCATTCCCTCACCTCCAGAGGAGAAGCAGTAGATGCTGGTGCAGGACGCGGGCTGGACTAGGAATGGTAGGAGTGCAAGGGAAGGATATAGTTTGGAGCACTTCTAGTATCTGGCCTATGGACTGCAGATGGATGGAATGTGCAGAAAGGACCTTATCCTGCTAATTTTGAATAGTTAGTATTTAATTCATCTTCTCGGGATTCATAATCTAGTCCATTATTGTGCAACAAATGGATGCTGCAGTGAGGATGAAAACCATCGAACCGACTTTTAACCTGACGCAGTCCCAGGTTGAACCCCTGCTTACTCCATCGCTGTGGACATTGAAAACATATTCATTACATGTAGACTGACGTGCAAATGAAGACCAGCCAGAGCAGGTGGAGAACTATGGGCGATCAGGCTCTGTGGTGGACCTCTGCTCGATGGGCTGGATACAACGAGATCTCTGATCAACTCCCAGCATTAGGGATGGTGGCCATGGAGGGAGCAGCTGGGGGCACGGCTCTCATAAGGCCAACAAAAAAATATGTTGCTGCTCATCCAGGTGTCAATACAGTGACCATAAAATGTGCAAAGTGGCCCATACAGTGTGTCTTTTCAGCAGAGGATGGGATTTCACATCTGCAGTATTATACTCTTTGATTGTTAAGGATAATCCTACATTTTGCTGTTCTATATGCTAAATCATCCCAAATAAGGACTAAACATTAAGAGAAACACTATCTGGGCATATGTGTAAGTTTACCTTAAGTTCTTTCTTAACCAATGTTGTTGATTGGTTTAAGCAGCTTTTGTAAGGGTGGAGTGAAAAGTGAGATAAACATCAGAGCAGATAATGCTGGCTCTGCAGCAAGCCATTGCCAATCTTAGCTTCCATGAGTTTTCCTTTTTAATTACACATCTCCAAAATAATAACACTGATTGAAAAATAAACAGTACACTCCAATGTATTTAGTTATGGTAATATCTCCTTCGATAAGAGGAAGACCGTGACCAAGTAAATGAAGACTGATTCACCTGTGGTCATGCAGGGAGATCTTGGAAAAATCTGCCCTTTTGTGCTATCTGTGTTTAGAAGACAGGTGAAGTTATTGTTTTCCTCGGTGGAAGGAATGAGTTAATAAGTTAGGGTGGCTAAACTGCCTGGATTAGCGAAACATTTTTTTTAAAAAAATAAATCTCATGCATTATTGTCTGGGCAGGGTGCAGAAAAAGACTGCTACTGCTAAAATCTGTGAGTCAAAGGTTGAGGAATGCAGCACCTGTTACTGACACCTGCCCCCTAGTGGTCAATAGTAGCATTACACCCACTTAAAGGTCTATCTCCTTATGAAACTTTCCATGCATCCTGAAGTCAGCTGCACTTTATAATATTTGACATCTTGAAGACCCGGCCCCAGCTTTCCCATATACTATTATACAGGCACTGAGAGATCTGGGTGTAGATAGGGGAAAACATGGATTACATGCCCACCCGCCACTTAGGTAAGTATACCACAGCTACCTCTTTTCTCCTAGGTACTTAATACTTATGTCCCCGCTGCTGGTGGTCGTCATTAGTCTTCTATTTCTCCAGAACAGAACCTAAGAAAATCACAACCACAAACAATTTCACTGAGATAATATGGACTACAGCCAAGTCACTTGAAACTTTTACATTTGTAGCAGTTTTACTAATTGACAGCTGATATATCTCTGACAGTAAACGGAGAACACAACACCAAGGAGAAAAAAATGGCTGCTTCAAAGTCACTTCAGAAGAAAGCCACGACAGATCAGGTCCTGCAGAGAGTGGCCACCGGCTGTGTGTATAAGAACATCAAATTTAAATCAATCATTTAGAATCTTGCACATTCAATACTTGAAACTACAAGACTTAAACTTCATGGCGATCTTTACAAACAGATGACAATAAAGTAATAAAATGACTCGAACTCTATGGCAATCGCTGCACATTTAACACACGATTGAACTTCATTTGAAATACTCTTTGATCGCATGGGAGGCACAGTGGGTTGCTTTCATCTTATTAGACAGGGATTGATTAAGACTTGGAATTTGCATACACCGGTCTTCCATAAGCGATATGCCCATTAAACGTCTACGTGTTGGGTTAGCCAGTGGGTAGGGAGTCTGATTTTAGTGTTCAACATGCATGTTCTGTAAAAGCTGTAGGGTAGGCCATTGAATCGCATTTTCAAAGCTTTATATAACAAATACTTTATTTAAGTCTATTTCACTGTCATAGCTGTAAGTTTGGGAGCAGGGTCCTCTCTACCTAATGGATCGGTTTGTCTTCGTCTTAATTACTTGCCATAGATCTTACCTTTTATAACATAAGAACAATTCAGCTCGTTTTGTCTGCCCGCTTTTCGTAATGTAGATTCAGGATAGCTTTATGTCTATCCCGTGCATGTTTATATTCCCTCACTGTATTAGCTTCTACCACTTCTGATAGGAAGCTGTTTCATTTATCTACCAGCCTCTCAGTAAAGTAAAATTCTTCATTATTCCACATTTTTCGAATTGCTTATTCTTGTTTGTTAAACTCGGTTTTGCAGGTAAGATAAGTTTGCATTTTACCATTGAATTCCACGCCTTTTCTTTGGTATGATGAGTGCACTTTAAATCGTAGAGAGGCAGTCGTACCAGTTTGTTTGCTTTACAGTAATTTATGGGGCAGTAGAGTTTCCTTCACTAATGCCCTTCTTTCCATGATTCCCTGCTGCTTGTTGACTCTGTGGGCAGTTAGTGCGTATGCACAGGCTTCGGGGTATCACGGCAAGGGAGTTTAAACATGTGTCTGATAAACAGTATTATACTGGACTTTTACAGTGACAAGTAGAAAATCGGTTTACGGTAAGTGTTTATTTCCTATGAAATGAAACCCGCAAGAGTATGTTCTGCTCATCCTCTTTTTAGGGGCGTTTTTAAAGCAGGCAAAGGGGGCTGCTCTCCTGGGTCCAGTTTTATCTTAGGGGTCCATGGTAGATGTCCCTTGGTCCACATCAACAGCCACTACAGTCTGCACCACACTGACCTCTCATAATGCTTCCTCCCATTCAGGTACCATTGGACTGGGAAATGGGGGGCTTTCCTGGGCCTGCATTTCGTTTAAAGACAGCCCTACCTACTGGACACCAATGTCAGAGCCATCGTACCCTTTTAGGACACGGGACCCAAACGAGACTCACCCGCAGACCCTACAGAAGCACTTAGTCCCTTGGGTTTCTGAGTTTTTGATTATTTAATCATTATGATGTGAAGCAGGACTGAGCCAGACCCCAGATTCAGTTCACACCAACCATACCGGTATATTGAAGAACAACACTAAAGACGTGGAGGAGTTTTTTCTTTTTAAATATCTTTATTTTAGGCTGATATCCCATCAGGCCAAAAGGAAAGATATACAATTTTTTACATAGTCACATTTCTTGCTGTATGTCCTCTCTGGTTTGTTGCAACATACTCCTACACACAAAAAAACAAACCTAAAATGAAAGGGTTAAACCCACCCTGAACTCCAGAAGAGTGAAAACTATCCCAAAAAGCACCAAGCTATAGGTCTGCGTGACTATGAAAATAAAGATCTTCCTTCTTCACTTGTTAAAATTGGTGACTTCTTTATGTTTTTAAATTGATGAGATGTTCTTGGCTTTCCGTATAATACCATGAAGAGTTTTTTTGCCTTGTTTTGGTTTTCTTTACACACTTAAATATGCCTCAATTCACAAAAAGAACAGAATATCCACTGTTCCTGTGAGCTCACAGACACGCATCATGCTTCCATTTGAGGTTTTGTTGAGGGTTTCATGCTTGTATCCCCCCCGCAGGTTTAAGGGCTCCTGCCAAACTCTTTGGAATGGTTGAAGGGCCTCACAGAGTCCTTCTTTTCTCAAGTACAATGGCTGATGAATGCCCAACGAACAACATAGCTGAAGTAGTCAGTGGAGACTCAGAAACTGGGAAGACTTACGGGAATCGGAAAGTAGGCCAAAAACAAAGCCTGTGGGAGACTACCTTGTCCTTCAGGAAGACGTAAACAACGCCTATTGACAGCCTTGATTCGATAATAGGGTACATTCTAGTATGGAAGGCACAGTGACTCACTGGGGAAAAAATGTTAAAACTTAGATTTACTAGGAAATGAAAGAAAAAACATATATTATCTAACAAAAATATTAATTGGTCACCTTCATATTCTTATAGAAAAAGAAGTTGAAAGTCTGCTCGTGCCATATATACATATTACTAGAAGCAGGCTAAAAACCTCCATCTAGTGACCACGAAGAGCGAAAACTAAAAAAAAAGGGATTTCTGCACCTTCCATATTCCAAATAAAGAGGTAGCCCGCTAATTTTCTATTAAATTAACGTCATTCTTAGAAGCATATGGAGTTGGCTATTAATATATAAAATCAATGCATTTATAAATTTAATACCAATGTTAAATAATCTATGAAGGAAGCAACCTAGAAATAAACTAACATCTCTCTTCCAATAAGAAGTGAATTGAAGAACTTTGCTTTGCCTTAAATTGTTCTTATTTCTTCTTCTAACCCAGCCAAAGACGAGTACTCCTTTGTGATATTGCAAAAAGCCATGCAGCAATGGATTCTTTAGTTATTGAAAAAGAAATAAAAACTTATTTAAGTGTCATTTTTCCCTAAATTCCAGATGTTACATAGCTAGCAATGGGCCACTTCTCTGGGTTGCCACCAGAAAACTCCGGGTCACGGGAACAGCGGGACTGCCCAATGATGTCAGCAAGACACACATCATGCTCACATTATAGACCGACCACATGCTAATTCAACCAACCTGATCGTCTGTGATCTTTCTAGTAGAGTTGACACGGATGAGTCATCTTTGTGAAAACTGTTGAATTTATTATTATTATTATTATTATTTATTGTTTTAATTTACACTCTTCGTTGTTTTAATTAGATTATTATCTCTTAAAATGATAGATAAAACATTTGAAATGGTGCAACTAAATATATACAACAAACATACCTAAATATAAAGTGGTATTTGGTATCCACGCTTAATTTACACAGAGGAAGATATGGAGCCTAAAGAGGAGGGGTAGGGTTTACAGTGAAAGGGGTGTGGCCTTGACAGGAAGGGGTGGGATAAATTAAGATTAAGGTGCATGTGAGTTTAGTCAGGCCACTGGTTAAGTTGCTGATTGTTGTTTATTGGATCAGATAGCCTTTGTGAGGATTGGGTAAGGAGAAGGCAAAGACAGGACAGGAAATAGATTACGGTACATTATGCTGGCTCTGCCACAGGCTGCCTCTGATCTCCAGTTCCACGAGGTTAATGTTTATACTAGATAGATCCCTGAAGAGTAATTGATAAAGTACAAACTTTAGGTTCAACTGATAAATTCAGTTGTGCTAAAAGCCGAGACAATGTAGGTTTCTCCTCATAAGCTCCCCTTTTTACTTCACCCTTTGACGGCTTCTCTGTCACTACTGCCTGTCAGAGCTTCCTTTGTTATCAATACCCTGAGTCTTGTGGACGTTGCGGAACCCGCATAGGGACTGGGAAACACTGGATTAAAAGGCTATCGTGCAGACAGCTTCAATGAATACGCAGGGCCTTAACGTGTAATATAAGCAACGATCCTCATGTATTCTATGAAACTTCAAAGGAACATTTGCACAGTTAGGAGCCTTGTTTGAAACCTGTAGACTGGACCCCTGGCATCGGGATGAGCCACTAACTGATTTCCCAAACAGTCCTAGCAGGTTGATTTGAACACATACTCACATTGTACATACAGCTCAAGCTTGACACCACACTATTACCGACAATCTGCCATCATAGCATGTTGAAACCAGTCAAAACATATTGGAGGGACAGAACCCACCATTATTTCAAATGACTATAGTAATTAATTAATATTACATGTTTAGTTTATTTTATGTATCGCTGCTTTTCCATAATGAAAGCCCAGTGTCCAGATGCCACTCTGATCTCAGTGATCAGGAAGCAGGGCTCTACGCCTCCACTCCCACTCCTAGGGTGGCCTCGGACCACACACACACACACATCTTAATATTAATTAAACAACGGAGGTAAAATTTACAACTTAAATTACATTTCAACATTGTTAATTAAAAGCCTGTATAACTTTGGTGTTACTTTATCTTAAGCGTCCTTTTCCATACTTTATCTCTGGCTCACTCTCTAGAATGGGAGTATTAGTACAAATGATTCATATAAAAAGGTAATTTTTTAATATAATGTGGCATGTTTATCTTTTGGCATTGCATTATAGGGGTCATTTATAACTACCCATGGGGTAGTAGTAGTAAATGTAGCCTTTGTTACTGTATATCTTATGTAAACAGTAGTTTAATGTATAAAAATATGTATTATAGTTATAGTTGTCCCGAAACACGTGCTTCTGTAGATTGATTAGGACATATTTACTAGGATATAGCTGACCAGCACATATATTGCTCCCCTGCAGTATGGGATATAAAGCTCAGTAAACGATTCCCTTCTGGCAGGTTATACGTCTCACATACTACAGGGCAGAATTATAGATGCGCTAGAAAATGTGAGATTTATATACCTGTTCTCTTGATTGCAACAAGGATTAAGAATCTGATTTCCAGATGAAATGTAATAGTGAAACATGGAAACCTGTTATCCGACACTTAACTCCTAATCTATGATGAGTAGTGTGATCGGTAAGATCCCAGGTTGGAGCACTTATAGCCTACTATAGTGTCATAGCTGTTCGCAGGTGGAAAGAAGTTTGGTCCAGTCAACACTAGGATGATAAGATGCCTCCTTTAACAGAGGACACATAAAAATATACCATGCATGGGCAGAAGTGATTTTCATGCAGCCATGACCTACATATTTTGGTGCCTTCCCCGATTAAAGGAGCCATCTGGTCACCCTACACCATACCAAGAGAATGGGCTTTTCTATTACATCAAGTTGGATGCAGAATATCCACCAGTGCCGACTTGATATTCCCTACATTTTGGATATATCACCAACCTGAAGTGTTTGTTGCTTTTAAACCAATAAATAAGAGGTGGTGTGTAAAGTCATCACAGAATCACAGGTTAACTTTAGAAATATCCACACCTTAAAATAATTAAATCCTTCCTGTTTTCCACTGATACTTTGCTAGTTATGACGCTAATTCTTGTAAAAGTACCGTACCTGTTCGGAAACACCCTTCCTTCCCCTCCCTAATAATTACCACGTGCAACACAGCTACACATAAAAGTGTATATTTACTAACGTACTAATAATTGCACATTGTCATCTGGATGTTTTGAACCCTAAAATATTTACACATTTAGCAGTTAAAATAGGCAAAGAGGCTTGTGATTTTGTTACTCCATAAAAGTCTGCTATGAATGCAGCTTTGATGTTTTAGGTCTGCTCATAGTTGTTCAATTATCTGAAAATATTAAACGTAACTTACCTCCCAATGCGTTTATCTAGAGGAGTTTAGGGTGATTTAGAAGGAGAACCTGCAAATATTCCATGACAGGTGCAACAAGGTCTATTTTTCTATGACTAGCATGTAATTAAAAATAGTTTAAAAAAAGAAAATACTCTACTGATTTATTTGAACGGATATAGTTTTTATAATAAAATGCTTTCAGGCCGCTGCATTTTACTTATTTGTATGTACAAATACAATAACTGTATTGTCTTAGCCAGGGCCAGTCATTACAAAGTAGTGTGCCTGGCAAGAAGCCCCTTTGTTGCCCCACATCAGTACTTTTAGAATGCCAGTGTAGGCATAGATCCATAGTGTGAGTCAGTGGCGGAACTACTGGGGTCGCAGGGGTCGCGACTGTGACCTGGCCCTGGAGTTCTGCCAGTCAGGGGGCCTCAAGAGGTGCCGAGCGGTCGCTTCAGCAACCGTTCGGCGCCCTTCTGTCTCCTCTGCTCCCAGCCGCCACCGCCTGCCTCAGCGACTGCAGTGGTGGGAGCGTGAGGCGTCTGTCTCGGGTGCCGGAGCTGACGTCATATATGACGTCATATACCGGTGCTCAGCGGTGAAGCTGCGCGCACCGTGGCAGAGCAGCGAGACAGAGGCCTCACGCCCCCACCACAGGACCTACAAAGGGGGGTAGGGAGAGGGTAGATAGTGAGAGGGGGGAAGGGAGAGGGTAGATAGTGAGAAGGGAGGTAGAGAGAGGGTAGATAGTGAGAAGGGGAGGTAGGGAGAGGGTAGATAGTGAGCATGGGGGTAGATAGATAGTGTGAGAGGGGGTAGATAGATAGTGTGAGAGGGGGTCTATCTATCTATCTATAGTGTAAGAGGGGGGTAGATAGATGGTAGATAGTGTGAGAGGGGAGTAGGGAGAGGGTAGATAGTGTGAGAGGCGGTAGGGAGAGGGAAGATAGTGTGAGAGGGGGGTAGGGAGAGGGTAGATAGTGAGAAGGGAGGGAGAGGGGATAGATAGTGTGAGAAGGGGGGAGAGGGGGTAGATAGTGTGAGAAGGGGGTATATAGTGTGAGAAGGGGGTATATAGTATGAGAAGGGGGTAGATAGTGTGAGAAGGGGGTAGATAGTGTGAGAGGGGGGTAGATAGTGTGAGGGGGGTAGATAGTGTGAGAGGGGGGTAGATTGGGTTGGGAGTGGGGGGGGGCCTTAACAGATTCTCGCACCGGGGCCCTGAGGCTTCTAGTTACACCCCTGGTGTGAGTTCTGCACACATTATGGAGACACCCGTCAGGTATCAGACCAACATATTGAGGCAGTTTATGAGACGAATGTCAGCGCTTCCCTGATCCAGGCACCTGCCTGACTCGTCTGGCACTAAAACTGGACGCTGATTTTACCCCAGCCTAAACCAACACCTTCCCTCCCTATGATAATGCCTGTGGCAAACAATAGACATTCTGGACATTCTGATTAATACAAAACTATGGAGGAACAGACTATATTAGCGTTTCCATAAAAATCCACGGTGGTATTTGAGAAAGTCACCCAAGATATCACATGCTTGCCAACTATGGCAGCCTCCTGGTCTGCAGGTAAAGGACGTTTATTGGAACAAAATGAGATAAAATCAGGTTTTTGTCAATGCTAACTTACAATACTATATAGAGCACTGTATTTTATTTTTTCGGTTGGACTTCCTCTTTAAACAAATATCTATTGTGCTTGCATAACTGGTAGCACATTTATATACTAGATATCATTTAATGATCATTGGTAGGAAGGACCAAAATATAATTAAAAAAAACATCAATATTCAGTCTAAATCCAGCAATGCACAGGGTCATGGGCTCTCAAGGCTCACTGATGCAGGGGTGGGGGTGAAGGCTGGCCCGTGTGGTCAAATCCAATAGATGAGCTACTGTAGCTCAAACTACTTAAAAAGATATTGCTGGTTCTGATTGAAAGGTGTCAGAACACACAGTGCATCGCAGTTTGTTGCATAAGGGGCTGCGTAGCCTCACACCAGTCGGCGTGCCCATCCTGACCCCTGTCTGCTGCCGAAAGTGTCTACAATGGGCACATGAGCATAAGAACTGGACAACGGAGCAATGGAAGAAGGTGGCCTGGTCTGATTTATCACATTTTTTTTACATCATGTGGATGGCTGGATGCGTTGCTTACCTAGAGAATACATGGCACCAGGGCGCCCTATGGGAAGAAGGCAAGCCAGTGAAGGCAGTGTGACTCTTTGGGCAATGTTCTGCTGGGAAACCTTGGGTCCTGCCATTCATGTGGATATTACTTTGACACATAGCACCTACCTAACCATTGTTGCAGACCATGGACACTGTATTCCCTGATGGTATTGGTCTCTTTCAGCAGGATAATGCTCCCTGCCACAAAGCAAAAGTGGTTCAGGAATGGTTTGAGGAACACAATAATGAGGTGTTGACTTGGCCTCCAAATCCCGCAGATCTCAATCCAATTGAGCATCTGTGGGATGATCTAGACCAGTGATGGGCAACCTTTTTGGCGTGGTGTGTCAAAAATCGGCAAAAAATCGAGCATAACTCGCGTGGTGTGTCACTTCGACAAAAAAACATAATTTTGCGCAATTTATAGTTTAAACTACAAAAATGTATAATTGCAATATATAATTGTATTTAATAAACCAAAAACAAATTATTTAACATACCTGCTTAGTAACTACTTACCTTTCAGGAGTCCTGCGGTGGGGGTGCAAGGCCTCTGTCTCCCAGCTCTGCCACTGTATGGAACAGTATAGAGTGATGGGAGTTATGATGTACTTTAGAGCATAATTATATAATGAAAAATACATTGGAAATGGTACAGCATAACACCCATCACTCTCACACACTTACCAATCCACACGCATACCAATCCACACGCATACCAATCCACACGCATACCAATCCACACACATATACCAATCCACACACATATACCAATCCACACACATATACCAATCCACACATATACACCAATCCACACATATATACCAATCCACACGCATACCAATCCACACGCATACACACCAATCCACACACATACCAATCCACACATATATACCAATCCACAAACACATACCAATCCACACACATACACCAATCCACACATATATACCAATCCATACGCATACCAATCCACAAACACATACCAATCCACACACATACCAATCCACACACATACACACCAATCCACACATATATACCAATCCACACGCATACCAATCCACAAACACATACCAATCCACACACATACCAATCCACACACATACACACCAATCCACACATATATACCAATCCACACGCATACCAATCCACAAACACATACCAATCCACAAACACATACCAATCCACACATATATACCAATCCACACGTATATACTAATCCACACACATACCAATCCACACACATACCAATCCACACACATACCAATCCACACATATATACCAATCCACACACACACACCAATCCACACACATACCAATCCACACACATACCAATCCACACACATACACCAATCCACACACATACACCAATCCACACACACACACCAATCCACAAACACACATACCAATCCACACACACACATACCAATCCACACACACACACATACCAATCCACACACACACACATACCAATCCACACACACATACACCAATCCACACACACATACACCAATCCACACACACATACCAATCCACACACATACACCAATCCCCATGCATACACCAATCCACTCTCACTGTATGCTTTCTTACCTTTCCTCTTTTCTCCTTACAACTCCTTTTCCTGCTCTTCGCTCCTCTTCTTCTTCAGTTCTTCTTCCGAGGGCACGGGGTTCAGAGGGCACGGACAGCGGTGGGCGCGGCTTCAGTGTTGTGCGCCGGGATCTGACAACAAACCCCGGCGCACAACAGCTGTTGCCGCGCGGATCGCAAGGGAGCGGTATCGGAGGTCTTTAACAGACCTCCGGCTCCCTTGAGTGATTTTAAGCCGGGTTCAAGGGAGATCCTTGAACCGGCTTAAAATCACTCAAGGGAGCCGGTGGTCTGTTAAAGACCTCCGATACCGCTCCCTTGCGAGCCTGCTCCTCCACCGCCCCGCCCCCCGCTAGTTACGCTAACGCACGTCCCGCCCCCCCCCTTTTTGGGGGGGGGGTGACACGCGCAGGATTTCCTGCGATTCATCCTCGGCTCCTGCACGGCCGCCGAGGATGAAAGAATCTGTGCTGGAGGAACGGCTCCTCCAGCACAGATTCTTTCATCCTCGGCGGCCGTGCAGGAGCCGAGGATGAATCGCAGGAAATCCTGCGCGTGTCACCCCAAATGGCTACGCGTGTCACCACTGACACGCGTGTCATAGGTTCGCCATCACTGATCTAGACAAACAAGTCCGATCCATGGAGGCCCCACCTCACAACATACAGGACTTAAAGGATCTGCTGCTACGTCTTGGTGCACACACCACAGCACACCTTCAGAGGTCTAGTGGAGTCCATGCCTCAATGGGTCAGGGTGGCAAAAGGGGGACCTACACAATATTAGGGAAGATGGTCATAATGTTATGGCTGATCGCGGTTATCTGCACACATAGTTATATAAGTTCATTAATGTCTTCGGATCTGTAGCTTCATTGCAGTTATTGCTCCTTCTTTAAAGCTAGCTGTCACCATTTCAGCATAATTTCATTCATTCAAATGTCCTATAATTTAACAGTAAGGAATAAGTTTACTTTATTGAGTCTGATGAGGGCTGCAAAAGGTTGCAAAGCAAGCATGAGAAGGAATTCCTTGCCCTGATTTTATCTGTGATTCTCCAACCAGAATCAGCTAACGGATGTTAAGATGGCTGCTCCAATGGTATACACAAGGACGTGTCAAATGCATTTGTAGTTAAAGTAGTATTAACAGAATATGTATAAGCCGGCCTCATTCTAATGTCTAAGAGTCCACTGAGGTAGAACACAGTACACTGAATTCATGCATAGTAGCTTTTCACATTTCAAGGCTGAGACGTGGCAAAGCAGGAGTCCCAGTATAAGGTCAAGGCAGGACAGTATAAGACTGACCAGAGCTGCAGCTTCCCACCGCCTGAGTGGTCTGATGTTTTGCACCATTTAGTGGTTGCCACAAGCAGCTAATACTTTGCAGAAAAGCACTCCCTTTTAAATCAATGCGTACAGGGGTCTTGTTTGTCGGGGCAACTGCTGAAACTGGCCAGCAGTAAGTATATCAGCCAACAGGAGATGTGCCTTTGCAAGGAGACACCATGTAAAGGACGCAACTGGAACCACTTGGAAAAATAATTGTGCAGCTTGAAGAGAGTAAAATTTTTAAAAAAAAAATACATAGCAGGACATTACATTTTAACACAGTTTGAATACTGTTTCATTTTTGTACATTATTATTTTAATGTTAAATATATATAAATAGTTATATATATATATAGCATTTATATAATACGCAATAGCAGGTATTATTGTATATTATTGTATACAATATATTGTATATACCGTATTTGCTCGATTATAAGACGAGGTTTTTTTCAGAGCAAATGCTCTGAAAAATACCCCTCGTCTTCTAATCGGGGTCGTCTTCTAATCAGATCTCAAATAGAGGTCTGATTAGGAGACTAAGATCCAGATCCCCCGCACCGCTGCAGGGGACCTGGATCCTCCTGTCTCACCCCCCCATCATACACACACTTACCGGTGCTTCCTGCTGTATTGCCGGGGCAGCGGTTTGACGTCTACGCGATCCGCGTAGACAACGTCCGCTGCAGCCGGAAGGAGGTGTGGCTAGCAGCGGGGGTTGTCTGCGTCCGTCGCGCATACCTTCCCCGACTGTCAGAGATCAGAACTCTGATCCTTTTAACTCCCTTAATGCCACTCTGCCTCCTGAAATGCCTTATACGTCCCTATATGCCACTCTGCCCCATAATATGCATTTTAACCCCCTAAATGCCAGAATGGGATGTAGGGGTATAAGGCATTTCTGGAGGCAGAGTGGCACATAGTGGGTCAAAAGGCATACCATGGGGCACAGTGGCATATAGAGGGTTAAAAGGCATATCATGGGCCACAGTGCCATATTGGAGTGGCAAGCCTGGGGGCAGATGTGCGTAACTGGGGGACAGGTTGGAAAATACAAGAAATAAAAACAAAAAAAATATTTTTCTCAATCATAGCTTTTATTAAAAAAAAAATAGTTTACATGAATTAACATTTACTGGTAAAACTTTTTTCCTTTGGGGTCGTCTTATATTCCGGCTTTTTCTTTTTTTCCTAAATTAATATTCAGATTTTGTGGGGTCGTCTTATAATCGAGCAAATACGGTATTCTACATCTAAAAATGTACCAGTAATTGTATCTTTATTGCCACCTCTTGGTCGCATACAAGAATTACCATTAAGGAGGCTTGGAGCCAATAAAGGTCTCATTCATGTTTGAAAGGTTTCCCCACTAGATATTAGGTATTCATGTGTTCTGATTGCTAAAAGATGCTCCTTAATCTTTGTTTTCAATGTATCCTCCCTACATAATGTAAATGGGGATTCGTACGTGGAATAACCACATAACATGCAGTTTGGGTATTGCGTTGTAGGACACATATTCCCTGTGGATATTGCTGTAAAAAAAATAATTAGGTGCGGGTATTTGTTTCTTTAAAAATTATATATACCGGTATACCCATACATAGGCACACAAACCCCCTTTATTACTCATACAGGCATACACTCACTTCTGCCACCTTCTTTGCCATCAACTATATGCCAGAAGTTACTCCTCCACAGCACCTTATTCCTACCTTGGAGCAATTTTTATTTTTCATTCATCCACATACAAACACACTCCTGCTCTTTCTTGTCATCCCTCTTCTTTCCCCCCATCACTCCCGTTTATCATTACGTCACATCTTGCTGGATGGTAGTTAGACAGATCAGTCCGGTCCAGGTAGGGCTTTTTCAAGATTGGTAGTTGTGGGACAGATCCGGAAGAAACCATTAAAACACTACACTTTTATAGCTAGTCTCCGTGGATTTGAGCAGCTATTGCCTTGGCTCCATACACAGTTTTTCAAGTCTAGATGTTTGGGCACGTTTCTCATACTGTTTATTAGATGAACAACTGCATTTTAGATGAATGATTTGTTCTTTTGGTATTGCCTTTTGGAAACAGATACACCAATCTGTGTGCACAAAATGCAAGAAATTAGGTGAAAATGACACCAACATTTCATGACAGCTTCAAGAGGTCATCAAGTGATTGTAAAGAACAATAAAGGTGGAGCAGTTGGATTCCATCTCCTTGATTATTTTTCTTTTTGTTATATGGCATAAGCAGGAAACTTCTACTGAAAACATTGTCTTACAAAGTAATCATTGCCTTGCAGTGAACTGGCCGTCTTTGGACAGGACCAATTGAGAGTGAGATCTGAGGTTTAGCCCTATTCCTCAAGACTGTCAATTAAGGAAGACCCTAAGACTGGCAACATGTCTCAAGAGGTGACCATCCGCTACCAACCGCAGCCACGTCAGAAAACGTCCTCTCCCTTTCTCCTTATCTTGTGGATTTCTCAAACCTCTGTAGTGATGTCAATTGATCCATAGATTCCATAAGAAATCTGACCTTATCTGATTTCCTGTCAGGAGACAGAGTCCATACTTCTTGACTTTATATCCCAGGTGGCAACATAGAGAACAATGCTATTTGAATGTTTAATTACTAGAGAATTAAAACATTTCCAGGGTATTTTCTATAGGCTGTGCATTTAAAATAATAAAGTTATTTCCAGTCGATTGCTGACAACGGGGAGGGACAATATAAGGGAAAGGGCCACATTTCAGCTACAGAGATTATGCCAGCCCCAACTGAAGAAATTTCCCTTGACCTTAGAAAGAACGGACAACTATTAATATAAGCAAATTCAACTATACATACAGCTTGAGTTTGCCCAGTCTAAGTGCTTTGGAGATCATTTAAAAATATTGATGCAGGAAAGCTCAGAAACAAAGCAGATTAACAATGGTCCCAAAACTGCTCCAGGACACAGCAAAAACACTATTAACCTATTGTGCTGGGTGCTGTAGGGGTCCACATAGAAGCACACTTGTTCCATAGGGCCTCTGCTGCAGGTGAGTGATCAGTGATGAAACATGGAGCTTTTTACTTCCTGTAAGGTCACAAATCAGCTTGTTTTGTCACGTTACTCTACTTTTATGGAATAGGCAAAGGTTAACATCCCCAGACCTACAAGCCAGCAGTCAAATGAGATACTGTATAAAGAGGATTTGGGATCCACGCGCATGTATTCATGTGGTATGTATCTGTATCAATGTGTGAGGCGGAGCTTGTGGCTCATCTTTGCATACATGAAAATCTACAGCTAGGTATATTGGCTTAGAAGCATAAGAAAAACCAGAAACTGAGACGTAACTATTTTTTCTATAATTGCTGTCTGGTAAATACTTTGTTTCATTGGGACAGCTATGCAGCTGAAGGCAACATTAGTGGAGTTTAGTGGGATTACCGTATTTGCTCGATTATAAGACGACCCTGATTATAAGACGACCCCCCAAATCTTAATATTAATTTAGGAAAAAAAGAAAAAGCCTGAATATAAGACGACCCTATAGGAAAAAAAGTTTTACCAGTAAATGTTAATTCATTTAAACACTTTTTTTTTAATAAAAAGGTATGCTTGAGAAAAATATTTTGGTTTTATTTCCTTCTATTTTCCAACCTGCCCCCCAGTTATGCATATCTGCCCCAGAAGTGCCTTATACCCCCTATATGCCACTGTGCCCCATGATATGCCTTTTAACCCTCTAAATGCCACAGTGCCCCATGATATGCCTTTTAACCCTATAAGCAACTCTGCCCCATGATATACCTTTTAACCCTATATGCCACTCTGGCACTTAGAGGGTTAAAAGGCATATTATGGGGAAGAGTGGCATATAGGGAGGTTTAAGGCATTTCAGGAGGCAGAGTGGCATTAAAGGGGTTAAAAGGCATTTCACAGAGCACTCTGCCTCCAGAAATGCCTTACACCCCCCATTTAACACTCCCTCTCCCTCCTCCAAACTTACCGGTGCTTCTGAGTTGGGGGGGGCGCATAACACAGGAGAGTCCAGGTCCCCTGCATCTGAGCCCCAGGTGCTTAGTCCGGGCAGCATGTAGAGCTCCACGCGATTATATCGCGTAGAGCTCTACACGCAGCCCGGACTAAGCACCGGGGACTCAGATGCACCGGTAAGTTGGAGGGGGCATAACACAGGAGGATGCAGGTCCCCTCCTGTGTTATGCCCCCCCCCCTCCAGCTAACCGGTGCTTCGTCCGGGCAGCGTGTAGAGTTCTACGCGATTGTATCGTGTAGCGCTCTACGCGATTGTATCGTGTAGCGCTCTACGCTATATCGCGTAGAGCTCTACACGCAGCCGGACTAAGCACCGGGGACTCAGATGCACCGGTAAGTTGGGTCGGGGGTTAACACAGGAGTATCCAGGTCCCCTGCATCTGGGTCCCCAGTGCTTAGTCCGGGAAGCGTGAAGAGCTCTACGCGATTGTATCGCGTAGAGCTCTACACGCAGCCCGGACTAAGCACCGGGGACTCAGAAGCACCGGTAAGTGGGGGGGAGGGGGTTAACACAGGAGGATCCAGGTCCTCTGCATCGCTGCGGGGGATCTGGATCTTAGTCTCATAATCAGACCTATTTGAGGTCTGATTATAAGACGACCCTGATTATAAGACGAGGGGTATTTTTCAGAGCATTTGCTCTGGAAAAAACCTCGTCTTATAATCGAGCAAATACGGTATATTTAATTTGTATGATGTCCCAATCACACTGTACGCCCATGCTTTATTAGGAATACTGTCCACGCATATGCTTGAACCAAGGCTAGCAACGACTGCCAGTGAGAATATGACATGCCAGAAGCGTTCAGCTGAAACCGTTACGTAGAACACACAAATGCTCAACTGCAATAAGCTAACTTTACTTTTTAACCCGTAGACTATCCAGCTCTATTAGCGGCTGATTGTTTTTGACCGCCATGCATGAAATTATTAAACACTGATGCAGCATCAGATCAATTTAGATGCAAACTAAAACCATTTAGCACCAAGTTGGGGGGGTGACCTACTTCTACTGCCCCAAACAATTTAAAGCAGAAGTAGCAGGCACTTAAGTGAAGACATACTTTACCACTATCATTGCGCACAAGACAGGCCAAACTATTTTCTGCCATGACATTGTATATTTAGCCTAACCTGAATGCATTACAGTTTATGTATAATCATATGCAGACATTTAGAACTGTCTTTGTCAATTCTCGTCATGTCATACCCCTTGAATATGTGTATTGTATTAAGCGCTGCGTAAATACCCTGTTGGCATCCCATTGATATGGGTCCCTAATATTAAATGTAAACTAAATCCAAATATTAAAATGTAGAGGTTTTGTCTACTTTATCCACACTGCATCAACTAATCACTCTGCTTCCACCACTCTGCAAAAAGCAAGCAATATGACACTCAGTAAGTTTGGACAGTTTTATTTGGTAAGATACATCTTAGCCAATCTTCTTACATTGGCTTTGGTGGAGCTCTTGGAGGTGCACCCTAAAATTAAAAAAAGATAATTAGAAAACATTGCACGCGTTTATTACATAGGGCAAGCATTTTTTAGTACCAGAAATACAGCAAACCACCCATTATAAAGTCTGATAAAATAAGGTTCAAAACATCAGCTACAAGCAGGAATTTAAATACATCTCATTGAGTACAACAGGTTAATTTCGATTAGAGTTCCTAGAGTGCAATAATCAAACAGCCTGTGTACATTTGAGAAATCCAAAACTGCACCATTACTTAACACAGGTTTTAATGCATGCGTAAAGACATGGAGGGCTCTTTCCTGCGCTCCCGAAAACAGCCTAATATACAGACTGGTACTATCAAAGTCAAAATCCTTTATATTTTGGAGAGGGCTGTTCATTCTAGCAAGCAAATAAGTATATGGAAGTACTTTCAGACTAGTAGAAGAGTAAAGGGAACTTGTGAATTGTTTTCACAGTAACTGTTTGAGCATCACTGTATTAATGCTGTGAGACCTGCGATATCAAAGGAACAAAGCCAACACTGGGGAGTCATTACACAAGATAACGCACCAAAGCGGATATCAAGTATAATGCCCGGCGTCTGGAGACCTTAGGTGCAAAAGGCAAATAGGAGCGTAATCTATTTGAGCACCGAAATAGAAGAGCAATTATACTGCAAAAGCAGATATAGGCATCACTTAAAGGTAGCGTCATGACAGTACCACTCACAGCCCATACTCTAACCGCTGGATCACTTTGCATCCTTTGAATCCATAGGATTTTAGGCCAATTCGTAAGGGATAGCAGCAGGTAAACGCTCCATATTCATACGCTTGCCAATGTGAAAACTGCATTGATCAGTTTAATAGTTTGAACGTAAAGCTGATATTTCAGTACTTACCGCTGGCCTAAACCTGGGGGGAGGCGTACGATCCTTGCGAGCTTCACGGGAACGGTTCCTGACGACCTTGCTGTGGATGGCGCAGCTGACACAATAATGCAGTTTCACGTACAGCTTGGGCAGAGCATAAGCTGGAGAAAAAAACGTAAGCAGTGTTAAAATCCACAAAAAAAAGTTATATGCATCTTAAAGTTACATCGTGACTATGAATTTATTAACTGATGTCAGATACAAATAAACGTATGCACATCCCAGGGAGGCAAATACTGGGGCATGAGCACCTTCCAACCGAGTATCGGGTCAATTCATGAAAACAATGCCTGGAAACTTTGTTTACACCAACTTACAATCGAAGACACTTGCGTCAGAGATATCCCTGATGGCGGCAGCCTCCACTATGTTCCTTATGACAAATTTCTTGATGGCCTTGTCTTTGGGAACACAGCGGGCACAGTTTGTGCAGCGGATGGGCTGGACATGACCGCGGCCCTTCTTGGCACGTCCGTTATTCCTTCTCTTCTTGGTCTGTTGTTAAAGAATTGCAATGAATTAATGAAATGCTGTCTCAAGACACATTAACACAACAGACATGCCACAGCCAAGCATTACACGTATACGAAACGGTATGTATGAGATCGTGAATAAGAATACAACTCGGATAATTGCATCGGCCTCACTGGTGACAGCAGCCATTGTCTATATGTAAGTGAAGGCCGTATAGGAGCGCCGCACACAGCGCATCCCTGCATGCCAGAAAACCCGGCTACAGACCGGAGGGACAGGCCTCACGTACAGGCAACCACCAGAAGACTCATCATTAGGCGACAGCAAACTGCTGTACAAGCCACCCACAGAGAGCGTATTAATGACACGCTTGCACCAGAGCTGCTAGATTTATCCCTCGCCGCACCCGCCAGTCGGCCCGAAACACGCGGTCACGCTAGTTACACTCATGGGCACCGGAAAAGCGCTCATACTCGGTAAGCCTTGCATGGCGGCGATTATATCGCGGTTTGAGAGGGGAGCTACGGAATACTCTAGCGCTAGATAACCATATTACAGGAAAGAGGGCCCAGCAATGCCCACAAACTCATTCTCACCATCTTGGAATCGAGGGCTGAAAAGAGACCGGAAAACGACGCGCAGTCCTTATAAAGACGATTCCTCCGCTACGGACGTGACGCAGCCTCGATGGTTTGAAGCCGTACTATGCACTGTGTGTCGCTTGTGGATTAGCCCCGCCTTAGCCCAGAACCTGATGACACGCCTGCTGATGGAACTATATTCTACCACACCGCGGAGGTATCAAGCGTAGTCTAGGGGTGCATGGTCTGTCGGTGCGCCCGCGAATCAAGCAAAAGTACGGCATCACTATGTGACGTAATTGTGGGATAATAATCCGATAAACATAATAATAGAGTAAGGACCGGTCTCCGTGCTCCTCACATATACCGGGCACTAAACTGGAACCGGGTTTTTGTGTACCTTTCATCTGTGTGGTCGATGTTGCAGCTTTAGATCAATGGTGATGAAATTTGAGGCAGAAAAGAACAATTCGACCCAATTTTCCCGACGTAAAGACCCAGACTTTAATCAGACCTAGGTCTATCGTTACGGATATCCTATGCATGTTTAACCTCCCTCACTGTATTACCCTTTACCACTTCTGCCGGGGTGCTGTTCCGTGTATCGTCAACCCTCTTAACAAAATAAAAGTTCTTGAAGTTGCTGGATTACACATATTTAATAGAACAGGATATAGGGGCGCATGTATATGTGGGGAAAAAATAAAGAAATAATAGTGCAATAATGTCACATAAATAATATAATATGAATGTGTTGTGGGTGCACTCACAAAATACAGATGGTATACAGGCTCTTCAGAATAAAATGTTCTTTATTTCTTGCTATTTCTCTAAAAATATAAAAGGAAAAAAGGCCGATGGTGCAGTATCTTCCTGTAGTGTGGTAAGAAAGTATGAATGCACTTACAGGATAGTAGATTTTGCCAGGCACTTCAACTTAAAAAGTCCAGGAATTAAATTAAGAAATCCAAAATACACTGCTTATATCAGGTGGTCCTCAGGTAATTCTCAACGCGTTTCGCCTCTCGCCCGCACCGGGAACCCACCTACCTGTAAACTACCTCCCCGCTTGTGCTGCTTGTTTGACAATCAGTGTATTTTCCTTAAATAAATGAGAAGTCCTATATAAATCAGGATTTTTTTTTTATATATTTTTTATTTATTTATAACAGATCTTCAGCCAGAACAATACAAAACATACAGTATCTCCATTACACAAATGTTTACTTACACTATGTTACAGATACAAAAAAACTCTTTTGCAGCAAAGATTTAAAAGCAAGTTTAACCTCACAAACAGAAAGGATTGAACGCCAACAAAATCAAACAAACAATCTGTATTTATACGGGGAATGGGAAATATTGCACTTTATTTTTTGTTGAAATGTTAAGAAACAAGAATATGATCTATGTTACCATGTGAGGAAAAAAACGGCGGTACGCATAAAATCGTTGTTTACATTGAAGTCGCTTATTAAAAGCCCTTTTACAATGTCCATGGTCTTGTTTTTTTTTTATTTATATATTTTATTTAATATCCTTCAAGAGTATAAAACATGATTTTTTTCCAGCAGTCTCAGTGACATTTTAAGTCCTATCAGTGTTGAATACATTGCTCTGACAAAAGCAAGCCTTTTAAAGTATCACCAGAAATAGTTTAGACCTATAGAAAGAGGAATTATTTGCTTAAAAAACAACTATGCATTTACCCCCCCATAAAAAGGGGGCCAACGAAAGGAACACTGTTCTTATTCAGGCATCGGGAGAGAGTAATGCGAGTGAATTATAAAACATATCTTTTTCTGTTCAGAGCTTGATGTTACGGTTTAGAAGTTAAAAACTCAGGGCCTCCCCCTATGTCATGGAAGCAGCGGCCTAAACGTATCGAGTGCAACTCCTATGTTCTTCTAACAGGGCTCTCTGAAAACATTTTATTGGATAAAAAAAGCGGGGAGTACCGTCAGAAGAGTTAGGCGCATGTAACGGAAGAAGAAGATAATATGGGCCTTCATTTTGGTTAACCATAGGGACATCCTCAATGTTACTGGTAATTTAGTAATGAGTAGGACACGGCCTGGAAGGCTACAGAGCTGCCCTCATAACGCTTATCAACCGGTACATCGCTAAGTTTCTAACAGGTTCTGTGGAGGTTTTATTCCCAGTAAATATATATGAAACCATTATGTCTTAGAAGAACAGGAAGACACTTTAACGTGGTACATCATCACACATGCCAAAAAACCCTCAAAACACACCACTGACAGATATTTGTATCCGGTCGGCTTACAGAATGTGATATCGCACCACCGGGGGTTCATTCACCAACCAGGTGAGCTATGCCATCGGTAGCTGGCCCTGGATAATGCATAGTCAATGAAAGACGTCTCCTGGAAATATTAAGCAGGGCCAGCTGGACAGTCTCAGTGGTGTTAGCCCCTTGAGGGATTGAAAATATTCAACTTTCCTGCAGTCACCCAGTAACGGACGCATCCCTCAGGGATCGGTCCCCGGCACTCCCAAAAAGAGGCCATCATTCTACTCAGTGCTTCTTGGACAAAAACAAGAAGGCGCAGCCTAACAGCGGGTACACGCCGCTAATTCACCTGCAGTAATGACAGGGAAATCTCCAGGTGCCAACTTCAGTACTAGCTTATTCACTACAAAGGAGGAAGCAGACCCTTTGCCCTAGGTATAGGTATATTATGTTTACCAAATCCGAAAGGCGGGGGGGGCTACACACAGAATTGGTGGTCATTTGTCGACAGCCTCTAAAAGTGTACCAGGCCTTCTTGCACAGAAACGATTGATAAATACCAGCTAAACCCAGACGCCTATTCTTCCAGACTGTATAAGCAGGTCAGCATCTCACTGGAGATCATTAAGGAACCATGTAAATGTAAGCAGCGTTTGGTAAGGTGTTTGGAGACGGCACGGATTAAGGCTTTTCTAATTTAACAGGTTACGTGAGGCTAATTGGTTTTTGTCATGGCATACAGGTTTGAGCCCATTCACTATAACCTAACACAAGCGAGGTACATCGGGTGTTCGAGGCAACATAACCTAAAGCTTATTCTGTTCTTGAGGCCTTGGGAGGTATTACTCAGCTTAAAAAAGCACCTATTATATGAACCCAGGCACCACTTAATGTGATTTATTACTAAAAAGAAAACTTTTGTTGAAATGGACATAGAAATCATACAGATTTAAGGCCTTATGATTTAAATTTATATGAAGTAGCATAAGCAGGATGAAGATATGAGATCCTACAAATGTATAAAGATATGTGATGCTCCATGACTGCAGCAATCACTAGGACTTCTGTATCACGCATGTTATATAACCGGTTTCCTGTTCTATATGAAATAAAAACACGAAGACCGCAGTTTACCTTATAGAGCTAAGGGAATGTGATGTTTGTTGCCTCATAGATCAATTCGCTGGCGAATGGAACAGACGGTTACTCTTTGAGGTGTTTCAAGTTGTTTAGAAAAGACAGAAAAGGAAAGGCTTTGGTTTGATATTCAAGTAAGCGGTAGCCACTTGACTTTCATTTTTTATGTACCCTGGTTGCGCAGTCACTCGAGTTTCTTAAAACGTATCTTTAGAGGTACAGTTAGTAAAAAAAGATGATCCAGAAATCATCAAACAGAAATAAAGGTGAGGACATGACATCATCTCATATGCCCTATTTGTGTGAAGGCCAGCGTGGCACCCGCCATGTAAAACGCTGAACCCCGTGACATGCTTTCTGACCCTAACTTTGAAATGGATGCTGTGAGGTCTAAAGTCCAAACAGCCAACTAGCACGGCATAAAGCTAAGAACATTACTTCCAGGCAACTACTGTCAATCAGTCAGCGAGCAAAAGCTACGTTAAGGGTTCCAAACATGAAACATCGGAGACGGAGCTGAAACACCCTCAGTTGGGCAGATGTAGATTCTAAGACTGCTGTAGGTTGATGGGTATATTGTAATGTATCCATGTGAAGGGTATAGAGTACAGGCACATTCAGTAAGACATTTATGGAATTACAAGCGTCACTTTACCTCAATCACATTTTGAACGGCTTGTTTTTAAAGGGCATCAAGCTAACATCTGTAGTTCATAATGGATTTTGCTATGAACAGAACACCGGAAAATGAAGTCCACTTCCAATCAGGTTAAACATTAAAAAACTGTACTTTCTCCCCAAGTTCCTTCAGTGCCAAAGCGGAGTATATAATCCGTCACTGCATTAAGTTACATTTTTGGCCCTGCAGACTGAAGGTGGCGTGAAATCTCACATGTGACAGACATTAATTCTTTAAAGCTGGAAAAGTGTTATCTGGGAGGGGGCAGAGCTCATTATCCCCCCAGTATAGACCGTGGCTGAGGCCAATATCAACTATCTAGAGGGTCCTAAGCTCCATTGTATGAAAGTCTGGTGAGTATTCTCATGGGTGATGTCATTCAACATGAAAAACACCATCACTGTAATGGAAACCCAAAGTTAGTGCTACGTATTTAGCATGTTCTGCTTTAGTTTTGGAGAATTAATGACAGGCAGCCCTGGACGAGAGCCTCCAATAACAGTGCTATACATAAAACATCTCCATCACTTACCGACATCACCGGATACACCGAAATCAACCACAACAGAAATGAGGGCCTCACATGAATTGCGGGAGATATCCCGTTAAAGATGGTTATGGGGCTGAGGGTTTCCATGTTAAGTTTAGGATGAAAACAAATAGTGCCTTAAAGCTACAATAACAGAACAACGCGTCTCTTAAACAAAGACTTTCAAAAAGGCCATTATCGCTATGAGGGTCACATATTCCAAACATCCAGCACATTTTTTATGAAAAGCATAATGCCATTCTTGGCCTTGGATGATGTAAGTGAACTATATGAAGACCAATGGTGCCCTATACACCCCAAAAACTCGTTAAGGATCTTCTGGTGACACTAAATCAGTCAATGTCAGAATAAGACCGTTCGTTATCAGAGCACGAGCTGTAATCGTTTTACAGATTCATCACGGCTAATAATTTGGTCCAATATTTCCAGCAGCATAGTAAAAACTGATCAGATCCCCCTTATCCACCGTCTAGGCATGCATTGAAATCAAGGGCCCCACTGTGTACGTTCAAATATGAAAAGGAGGTCATTCCACTTGAGGTGAACTAAAAGATCCATGAAAATCGCTTGGCGTCGGGCTGACAAACTTAAAGGATAATAGGAGTACTTTTTTTCTTATGACATAAGCATATTTATTACCAGAATTAAAGGCTCTATAATAGTAAAAGTTTTAATTTTAAAATTTTTTAAACAATTTCATCTCACGGGGTGTCACAGAAAATGAAATTGTGTGGCAAATGGTTCCGTGTGGAACAAGGAAGAAGGGCTGGCAGGGTACAAAAATGGAAGATATGATGGGAAAATAATGATAAAGTATGATAATCACTTTGATGCTGGACAGTCTGCAGCATTCATTGCACTGCAACGAAACGTGGCTCCATCCAGTGGCAAAGGGAAAATAATTATCTGGGTTATATTTTGGTTCATAAAAAACTTTTTTTATCCTTCATAGAAACAAAGAGTAAAAGAAAAAAAGGCATGTTCTTCAAAACAGTCTGTTCCACTAAAATGTGTAGCAAACCCAATTTCAATTGACTTTTGTCAGTGCAAATAACTAAATGTTGGTTAAGGAGGAAGGGCAGAGGGCACCATGGGTTGAAGTATTTTGGACTTGGGAAGGTTACCTTGCAAATAGTGTATAAACTCTTCCCCAATGTGCCGAGAAGGTAACTTTCAAGGTTTAAACAAGCCATGTGAGATTAATGGGCTCTGAGACAGACTATACAGTGGAAAATAAAGACCTAGAGCAACGTTAAATACCATAATGTCTAGCTAGCTGCCACTCAACTAGCATCAATGCTGAGCATTTTCGTTTTCTCTTGAAAGTGCACCCCAAAATGTAACAAGGCACGTTAAGTGCATGAACCAAAGTGAGACTTGGTAACCAGAAATGTATATTCCTCCAGCAAACTTACAGGACCAGATCCAGTTATGCTTAGACCTCTTTACACTCACAAAAATGAAGCAGTAGGCCTTCCTATTTATTTCACTATAGTCGTGTTAATGTGCCTTGTTAAACAAAAATGTAGTGTGTGCGATTCTTACTGCTTGCTCTTGGTTATTGGGTTTAAGGACATCGCCGTTTCCTAATCCAGAAAAAACATTTTCTGAATACAGTAGTGCTAGATGAGCTAACAAAAAAAACATGTAAAAGTGCTTATAACTTCAATTGACCCACCCATTCTTTCACAAAATAAAGTAAATGAAAAGGGCTGCATCAAGGCTTGGCCAGAAACTGGTGTCTGCCGCTGGGCATGACCGTGCATCTGTGCCTTTTTTTGAGAGCGAGTGCAAATTCCTTTGCTTTATCCCAGTCCTTTCCATTAAACCTTGTGTTCCCCTCTCACAATATGGGATGAAAATTCGTACCGGTCTTGGCTATGATAGCCACAGATATTGCACTCAAAAGGGTCTCTGAATCCATGGCAGCCCATATGGATGGTAAACATGACATGGTCCAGGAAGAGTACCCGGCAGTGATCACACTTGAATACCTTCACTTGCTCCCCATTCTCCCCCAGAACCCGCAAGGATTCTTTGGCAGTCCCAGGTGTAGAGCGAGAAGGGATTACCGTACCTCCTTCTGGGGGTCTCTGGTCCTCTTTGGCATAAGCCGGGCTTTGCCGGCTGCTGGTGGCCTGGGACCCCCTTTCATCATGGTTGCTTTCAGTGTCTGTTGTCGAGTCCTGACAGCCATTAGCAGGGGACGTTCCAGGCTCACTCCGTCCTCTGTAGTGAATTTGTGTGCCTTCAGGTAGGTCCTCATGGCCCTCTGCTGCTTCCCTGTTTCCAGGTATATCTGGCCTTCCTTGCATGGGCTGGAGTTGGGTGTACACTGAGCTTATGACTGGGGTAATCTCTGAAATGCAGTTTGTTGGTGGTAAGCGCACAGGACCTCCCACGAATGCTAATGGATTACCATAAGCAGGATCCAGAGGGTGGTGGGTCACCATCTCTACATCCTTCTCAAAGCTGGAGTTCATGTCATACGGGAGATCCGCCAGGCTCAGCCGCAT
This sequence comes from Spea bombifrons, assembly GCF_027358695.1. Taxonomy (NCBI): domain Eukaryota; kingdom Metazoa; phylum Chordata; class Amphibia; order Anura; family Pelobatidae; genus Spea; species Spea bombifrons. Next base: position 111,721,189 of record NC_071088.1, read on the forward strand.
TTGTTTTTCTCCTGGAAAAAACAGGGAACGATAACGAAATTATTTGTGTGTGATTTTAGAAACAGAATTCATTAAGTGTACAAGTGAAGTGAGTTGGGAAGACTTTACCATACCAATAAAATTAACATGTTGGTGCGGGTGTAAGGAGCAATGAGAGCAAATTCTACTTTACAAACAAGGTAGTAGGTACTTGGGACAGTAGAAGTAGTACAGAGACACAGAGAAAGAGTTCAAGAAAGTCTGGGATGTGCATACAGCTAGCCTAAAACAAAACTAAAAGTAAAAAACCTAAAAGTAAAACGTGATCCAAATAGGGCAGACAATATAGGCCAATTAGTTTTATTTTTTTATATGTTTATTGTAAGATCCTATATATTAATATTACGGCCTAACTTTCTATTGTTTACAAGGCATAGTGTTATAATGAATCAGACACCCAACCCACACTCCTTACCCATAAATTTCTGAGGTGTGGAGCGCTTGCGCTTTGTGAGGCTGCATGCCAGCCGGTCCATAAAAGACGGCGGGTCAGAGGCGGGGTGCATCAGTGCATCTGGTCCCAGCTCCAGGTCTCGAATCTCCTCACCTGAAAGGAAAGGAGAGAAGAGAATGGGCATGTTTGTTAGTGCTAGGTATGGCATATTTTACTACCATAGCACTACACTGTAGGAGGGGGATATAATCACCGCTCCATTAAAAAGAAAACTTATTTGTATGACCATTTGCAAAAGGTACTAAAACTGCTTTCCCAGATAGTTCCTGAGACAAAAGTCTATAGGCTATTGCAGCAGTATATATATTTTAAGAAAAAAACACAAAAATCTTCCTTCCACTTAAGATTTCAACATAAATTGCCTCACTGTGCTTTGGCTTTATCAAAGAGGTGCCTAAGTGATAATGTGAAACCAAGTAAATTTTATGTATTGGCAGTTGGAGTTGGACTGTACACAAACATTTTGGTAAATTTAGGTAGGACTGGCAGTCTCACCACTCTACAAAAACATTGAGGGGATCTTACAGTGCAACCATGCATGAGATATGTGAATAGCTCCTTGGGCCCCCTTTGGATGAAACATGTGGTTCGCTCTCAAAGGGCTAAAGTAAAAGCTGAAATTGGGGATCTGAAATTGCAAACTTTAGCTCTTGTGGCCTTAAAGACTGTGATGGCACTAAAACACAGAACAGAACCAAAGTGATGTCAGTGAGGTGAAATCCAAACTCTTGGGTTAGCTATGACATCCCAAACACAAATAATAACATGTATAAAGCCACCTTTTTAATACTGCACTCATCTAACTGGTCGTTATCCCTTAGATAGATAGATGAAAAGGCAACAAGCTTTGATATTTGGGCAATGCCCAATGTATTCTGAGACGCTGTGGCAACAGCGCTGGCATGGGTGCTGCTTCATCACAACAGGAACACAATGGGCCTACTTCAGATGAAAAGTAAGAGGAAAAACAGAAATGGGAAGGGGAGACATAAGAAGATAAAGGCACATAGTATGGGAATACAGAAATAACCCTATCAACTATAATCTACTTATTTCTGGTGGAACGCAGACACAGAAACGAGATGCTGACTAACCATCTAAGTAGTGTTCTCACTCAAAGAGTTAAAGTACACGTTAAGCAATACCCTGCAGCACATTAATGATTATGTGCTACAGAACCTTGGTACACATAGGAAATGGGTTTTTGTTTTGTTTTGTTTTTTTTTTACCTAGCTTCCCTCCAGTGGTTCTCACCTGGATGTGCTGGGAGATGTTGGCCTTCATTGTTAAGGCTCTGTAAGTAGTTGTGGCACCGCTCCTTGTGCTCCTCCAGTGTGTTCTGTTGCTTGTAGCTGCGACCGCAGTAGTTGCACTTGTAGGGCTTGCCGACTGTGGGGGACGAGACTGGAAAAAATGAAAAAAATAGCCTGCCCATAAAACAGGGATATGCCGCCTATAATCCAATCTACAGTAAGGAGGAACGGAGCACTCTTGCGTGATTTAAAGGGAATCCATCATATAGAGATATTGTATTAATGGCACATTCACAACTGGCCATCTTAACACACCATATGAACGTTTATAGATCACTAAACAACAAAGTTATTAGGTCCTGAAATTCCATATTGCCTCGTGAAACTTGCCTTATCTTGGTTCCATGAACAGTTAAAAACATGGGACTAGATGAAACCTACCTAATTTGTAGAGCCGTAGAAGTTATTTTATTCTGTAATGATAGATTCCCTTTAACACGCATCCCACAAAGTAAAAAAAAAAAAAAAAAAAAAGTCTGGTATTCTTAGTTTCTCACAATAGCAACTCCAGTACTATTTGATGGATTAGCTAGTTTGTTTCCCTAATTTGACCATGCTGAAAAAAAAGGACCATGGGGAAAAATCGTGAAGAACAAAAAACAAGAAGCAAGACGTAGTTTTATGATGACACCAATTTATAAATAATAAAATCTGTAAAAATGTGTTAACTTTTTAAAATTTCATATATTTCAAAGCGCATAGTATACAGTAAAAAAATATATATATATATATATATATTTGGAGTGAATACGTTGTATTTACTCTCTTGCCAAGTTAAATATTGCATTGCTGAGAATCAAGTAATACCAGAAAAACCAAATGCCAGTGTTGGAAAGATCGTTGAGGCGCGTCAAGACACACTCACCAGCGTGGGTGCGCAGGTGGCCAGTCAGTGCATCCCGACGACGACAAGCGTAGTTACAGAATGGGCACTTGAAAGGCTTCTCACCCGAGTGCAGTTTGATGTGCCGTAAAAGGTTCCCCTTCTGGGTAAAGGAGGCACCACACTGGTTACAGTGGAAGGGTCGCTCACCTGAAACAGCATCAAACATAAAGTCCCCGCTGAGTGCTGCAACACAACAGCAAGCTGGTTAGTGACAGACACGACAGAGGTGCAACCAAGAAGTCAACTTAATGTAGTCCAAGGAGCGATGTTAAGCCCTAGGTATTTCTACCTGTAAGGGTCTATTTTAAAAAATGAGAAAACCTCTTTATTAACCCAAAATGACTTCTTTCAGTAAATGAAAGTGTAGAGAGCTGCAAAGAGTGTCTGAGCCTAGACCTTTACCATAAAAACCTCTGAAAATTGGAATCAAGCCTTAAGGGGCTCATATTCTGTCACAATCTCATGTCCCAGGCCCCAACAAAAATATTCCCATTAACAAAGTAGATGACACAACTGGAGGGCACTAAAAGGCTCTGAGAGTGAGGACATGTGAGAAGAAGTTGCCCAGAGAACAATCTGTGTTACTTTAAAAGGAGATCAATAGAATCAATAAAGGTACAATAACTGGTTACCCAAATATAATTTGAATGCAAAATTTTAAGCCAATTTAGGTCTCTTCTTGAGACATGTTACAAAAGTAAAGCGGAATTGTCTGGAGACCGCTTGATTCCTGTATTGCCATGACTCACAGTACAGACCATTCTTTCCAAACAATGCTCATGTCATGCTTGTTCTTAAACATTATATGAATACAACTATAATAAATATTTTCTGTGGGGTATGTTGTCAAAGGAGCATTTGTACCGACATATTGTGGATGTGCTCAATACAGCAGAGCATACTAATCATGTTACTAAACTAATGGCGTGGTCCCTCAGAACAGATGGCTATTACGTAGCTTTCAGGTACAAAGTAAGTTGTTGTAATGGCAGAGAAGGGAAAGATATTTCAACCATGGCTGAATAAGTTTTTGACAGCCTTACCTCTGTCTGACCATAAACTCACCTCAGGGAAGGTAACATATGATACCAGCTCTTCTTATTGGATATAGGGAAAAGGGAAAGACAACTCTGATATATAAATATGGACTCGCAGCAATGAAGGACATAGAAGATCCAAGTGAATGCTGAGTGGCGGGCTAGCTCACCTGTGTGACTCCTTTTGTGCACCATTAGAACATTGGGTCCAATGCACACCATCCCGCAAATGTCACATTTCAGCTTTCCATTGGGGAGACGAATGCCTCCAGGTGAGTGAGGATCTTGTCCAGAACCATCACAGTAGCCCAGTGGCTCGGCCAGCGAGTCATCAGGCATTGCTCCATCCTCCTTCTCACTCAGGTGGTCATCATGGCCAAGGAGGCGGCCAGGTTCATCATCACTATACATTTCAACTTTAATGGAGTTGGCTGTAAGAAGAAAGAATTGTACGTGTGGTTAATAATTTATAGGCCCAAAAGACATTTATGAAATGTATATGAGATGTCTGCCCAGATGAAGTAATGTACAAACTGATTTACTGGCAATGGATTATCTTGCCATTCCACTCACTTTGAAAAGTAACAGCATGGCATTCCAATACAATACTTTGCTCCTCTGTACTTTTCCTGTATAACATGCAAAGCTGAGCTACATGGGATATATTTTGTACTTCGCGTGGTCATCGGGGCACGCTGCCACATAGTTCTCAAACGGAACTAACAGGGAAAAAAATCCATGTGCCTCTCAGGAAGCCTAAAAGCCCTGCATTTAAATATCACACAGCTCTTCCCTGGGTTAATAATAATTTACTTGGCATGACAGTATAGTAATAAGTGGGCTTTTGATTACCTTTATTGTCCAAAGTAAGTACTTCAAGATGAAAGCCCTAGTTTTTTTGTAACCAAGTGTGCTAAGCCAGACCCTGGCCACGTGGTTTCCATGAGTAGCTCTGCAGCTGTTATAAACGACATATTCTGTGATTCTCAGACACTTCTCTTCTTTCACAGTGCTGGCTGAACACCACAAGACGTGTAGCCAAACGGCAAGAGTTGGCAAAGCGACATACATTGGGTGCACAATAATCTCATTTACAGGCCTGAATCGTGTTCCTGTACACAGTGTATATATGATAAAACTTTTCTAACCAACACCATCCCCATATGGATACAGTAGTTCATACAGATGCAAAAGAAACCCAACCACCAGCACTAGATCACCATGTTCACCTAGTGTATTACTCCCAACAGTCTCCGTTTTTGTGGGACAGTCTGGATTTTCAGGCACTGCCCAGCTGTCCCAGGTAGCCACCCCACTGTCCTGTTTTTGCAGGCAGTGAGGATCATGGGCTGGATGAGGAGATCCCCTGACCGACCTGTAAAATTAATGGCGGTATGTGCTGTTGTAGCCCTCCACTGTAGCTCCCACATGGCCACCTTGTGATGCTCTGCAGTTGAGCTTCACAAGATGGCAGTTTGGCCCTGCCTTGGTCCAGATGTCCATTGTCATTTCTACACAGATGGCGCTCAAAGGGTGAAAACAGCAACATTGAGTGGGACGGAATCTAATCAGGGTACAGCTTTATGCCCTAAGCGAACGGGACCAAGAAGGCCGAAAGCTTCAAGTCAAGAAATTGATTTGCTTGTGCCATCAAAGCAATTACCTTCATACCAAGCAACCTACTGCCTGCACCAAGTATGTTTTTGTTACAGTTAGAGCCAAGGGGCTCTACACTGCTGTTTTCCCAGTGTAATTTATAGCCAACTCATCCAACATTCACATCAATTGGGACCAATGTCACCATGCCTAGCCAGACTTTGGACACTAAGTACGTGAAGCCAGAGTTCTGTCGCATAAACAGGCACGTTTTGCCATTTTTGGACAATATGTGGCTAGCATATGGACAACTGATACAATTTGCAGCTAATTAGTTATATGCTGAGCATCAATATTTATAATTGCACGCATTCCTACAAGCTTTCAGTTCACAAGAACTAGCTTCTGAAATATTAGAGGATCATGGGTGGGTACTCACGTGATACATGTTACTAAGTATACTACAAATATCATATACATATTCCTTACAACCACAGGATAAACACAATTATATAAAAGTATAGCGAGAGTCCTTATTCATGGCTTTTGGGAGTCAAATTGTCTTTCTGGGTGATTAAAACTATTCTGTTAACACCTTCTTAACCACAATAACCAAACTATGGTATTGCCAAGTTACTCCAGAAGAAAACGGAGTCTATAGTTGAAGAAGATACCTTTTATTGGGCCAACATAGAATAATAAGTTATTTCAAGACCTCAGACGACTCTTGTTCAGAAGAAATGCAAACTACAAGATACTAAAATAGTTTGTTTGTCTAGTTAACTGGGCTAAATTACCCCTCCCTTTCCTGAGCTGTCATATTAGTCCCTCTAGGAGGCTAGTATGCCAACAACATGTCAGGATCACTTACGGACACGTGTTCTGAATTCCCATGCACACGTGTTCACCCAGCTAAGGAAACCTATAGTACTATTTTATTTATACCTTGATTCAACAGCTGGAGAGCTGGGTTACACATACCGTATCTTCACTGCCAAAAAAACATACTTGGAGCAATCATGGAGATGAGCATTTGCTGTTTATCTACTTGAATATTTCTGCTCATGGTGCCCCTATTAGCTAGTTTGCATCCAAACCAGTAATAATTACGGTGTAAGACTTTAAACTTGCAGCTGTAAGAGTACTTGCATGAAAAAGTACTTACCGCTCAGTGACCGTCTGGGAGACGTGTGGCGACTATTTGGAGTGCTCACGGTGGGGCCAATCAATGCTTCTGAGAAATCTTTTTCAAGAGATGAGTCTCCAGCTGCAGTGCCAAGGAAAACGTTTTGTTTAGTTAGGTAGCGAGAGGCGTGTCAGGTGGCAAGATATCAATTTTATTAAACAAATGCCATGATTTAACCAAGCAGTCAAAAAAAATGCGAAGAAGTGATTCATCACGTTCTCTAATATTATAGATAAAAGCATTTGGGGACACCTCTTCATTATTGAATTCAGGTGGAAAAAATGGTTGGTTCTGAAGAGCTCAGTGAATTGAAGCGTGGTACTGTGATAGGATGGCACCTTTACAATAAGTCAGTTAGTGAAATTTAACCCCTGCTAGATATCCCACGGTACTGTAAGGGTTATTATTGGAAAGTGGAAGCGTTTAGGAACAGCAGCGTCTCGGCCACGAAGCGGAAGACCATGTCACCAAGCACAATGCCAAGCGTCAGACCGAGTGGCGTGTAGAGTGATTAGAGATGTAAAATTTCTGGAAATTTTGAAGCCATGGAAAAAAATGCAAATTTTCAGAATTTAAAAAAATAAAAATAGAATAAAGACACCATCAACACAACAACAAAAAAAAGATCTCTAATCCTCCTACATGAAATAGACAGGGAGATCGATCACAATCGCCCAATCAGATTTGCACCATAGCACCAATTGCAAACTAAAAGTTAAGTAACGGGCATTATTTGTGCCAGTTGGATGTGGACACATTGCATGTTTCATAAAGGTCTTCATGTCATAAACATTATCATTGTAAAAGAAGATATTTCACGCTCCATTTTGTGTGATGGATGAGTCTGAGTTTGGCGGATGCCAGGAGAATGTTACCTGTCTGACTGCATTGTGCCAACTGTAAAGTTTGGTGGTGGAGGGATAATGGTATGGAGCTGTTGAGCCCCTTCCTTTCAATAAAGGGAGATCTTAATGCATCAGCATACCAAGACATGCACAATGCCACGCTTCCAACTTTGTGGGAACAGTTTGGGGAAGACCCTTTTCTATTCCACCATGACTGCCCAGTACACAAAGCAAGGTCCATAAAGACATTGTTAGATGAGATTGGTGCGGAAGAACTTAACTGGCCTGCACAGAGCTCTGACCTCAACCCCAACAAACACCTTTGGGACGAACTGGAACGGAGATTGCGAGCCAGACCTTCTCATCCAATATCAGTGTCTGACCTCACAAATGCTCTACTGGATGAACGGGCAAAAATTCCTACAGAAACTCTCCAAAATCTCGTGGAAATCCTTCCCAGAAGAGTGGGAGATTTTATAGCTGCAAGGGGGGGACCAACTTCATATTGATATCTATGTATGTAGAATGCGAGGTCATAAAAGTACTTGTTGGAGTAATGGTCAGGTGTCCCAATACTTTTGTCCATATAGTGTATATACACACACAAACGCATAGCCATCTGCACAACCAAGTAAACAGTCGTTTAAAGAGAATAATCATTTTTAAAAGCACAGGGCAGGAGAGGCAGCAATGAAGCACATTATCTGCTAGTCTTTCACAATTCACTTCCAGTACTGCAGGATGCACAAAAAACACTAATAATTCTAGCAATTTATTTCAGGTCCAACTAAGAGATATTTTGGTCAGTCTGCATGAGCTAAAAACATAAAACCTGTTTGTTTGTAAGCACTTAAAATAATAATAAAAAATACATAGGAGGGGGACCTGCAGAGATGTGTATAGGGGTAGAGAGTTGTATACATTACACATTTATACCTTAATGCTACATTAAAAGCAACCATAACAATACCTTTTAAATGCCCAGAACTGCTTTATTGTCTCTGGGAATGCCAAATTCTCCACTATTGCCCTGTGACACCGGGGCAAAGCATTTCTAGGTAAGTAGGATTGCTGTGATGGCTACTTCTTTTATTTACATTTGCCACTTTATAAAGTATATTATTACTAATTATATTAAAATCCACAAAACTGAGGTGGGGGGGCATGTCCTGCTAGAAGATCTAGGGTGTCTCTGCATAACACATATTAAGACTCATCAACCTATTTAAACTATACATCACACAGAGCCAGCGGAGCCCATCTTGCAGGGGAAGTTCAGTTTTTATGAACACATCTATTTCAATGAAACCATACTAAATATAGGATTTTGTCAGTTGCTTATAATTGGTCACCTTAAAGACGGACACCCTGGTAACTCGTAAAGTTGCTTTAGGTAATGCGTGCACTATAGGAAGTGCATGATTTACACATTTTAACTAAAATTCTAAAAGATATTCCTCCATTTGCCACTTGGGGGCACTATATTATAACTTGTATATATTATAAAGACACTTGAATTGGCAACTCTATGTTACATTTATTAGGCAGACAGAATATTGTTTGAGTCATAAAGGGAAAGAGACCAATTTATAATAGCACAATCATATAGACCTTACGTATACAGACATCCAAAAGCAGTGAAAGTGGTGGGAAACAGCGACATTAATAAGCACATGCTGGCCGCACAGTCATATTGTCTGTTAACAGCTGCTATCATGGATTCAGTCCCCGTTCCCTGTAAGCAGAGGCTAGTTGGCTGATCTAATCCATGGAACAGACTCAGACACCCTGAGTGCATTTTGCCTGCTTTACTGCTCACCAGGAGGGCCCATGTACTTAAACGTTTTACCTACCATTTAATATGGAAAATATCTAGTGAATTCCAATTGTGTGTACAGATGTTTACACCATCCAACAGCTTGCACCCTAACAATCAGAGCAATACGGTCAGAGCCCCAAATCAGCCACATTGCCATTGTTTCCCTACAGGTACACATACAAATCCTTCTCCTGGTTGGTTTTCGTAAAAAACAAACAAAAAAAACAGATAACTATATACTTTATAATGCGAATAATTACTACAGGATAATATTTTGTGCCAGCACTCATTTAGTATGGACCGTGGTATTGTTTTCCCTGTACAGGGAGGCAAAAGAAGAGAAATGACTGCATTATTGCTATATGTAGAAGGGAAACAGGAGCAAAATGCTTTGCTTTTAAAGAAGTTCCACTGTTGAAAAAGTAAAATAAATGTTATTATGGTACCTTAAAATAAATTCTGTTCTTTTACAAGAAGTAAAAAGAATTGTTCACTGCAAACCAATAATGATATAATGATATATACAAGTTGAAAGAACTCTTTAAGAGCGCGGTCACATCCCTGCTGAACCGACCCTGACTCCCAGCAGCCAGCATTGCTTGTTGTGAGCTGATGGAACCGACCGCTGTGAGCTCTGAACCGAGCACTTGTTACAATGTAAGAGATTAAATAGCCGAAAGGCAGCTTAGGCTTCCCTCCCTGCGGTGACGCCACATGAAAGAGACTCTGCAGCTATTAAGGCTGTAGTTCCAGTGCACCAAATTCCAAAGGCACCTGTTATTATTCTTATACATGTTTGGATATTTGCCTTGTAATGACAGAAAATGAGAAGGCATATTTTGAAGAGATATTATTGAAGAGTTATTATTGTAGGTGAAACATGCCAAATATTTATTTTATAATTAACCTTCCCCTTATGTTTAGATTTTGTTTCCCCTAATCAGTCAGTTACAGATTATTTTAAAAACCGAACGCTTCGCTGGCTCCTCTGTACATCAGCACAACATCCCACCACAAGAAAGCCCCAGTGCAAACACGTACCAGAGATATAAGAGCGGCCATTGTAGTCCTCAATTTCCATCTTCAGTTTGCTTCTCTGTAATAAAATAAAAAAGTTAACTTTTAGTGGCATAAATTCAATTATTTAAATAATAAATGTTATTTGGATATATAAATTTGTAAGCACCGTTTTTGAATTACTAGCTGAGGTGCTCATCATTACCATCCACTCTGTCATATTAGTGACCACAGAGCAGAACCCCCCTGTAAGGAGGGGGCATCATGATCATTTAAGGGGACCTCTCAACTACCACATGCATTAAGGTCCCTTTAAGAATAAACTAGATTGCATATTTTGGCCAGACAGTTTTGTGCAGGGGTGCATACGGCACATGCCATATTTTTTTTCTCCATTCTGAGAATAATCGTCATGTACGGTAATTTAAAGTGTTATTGTTTTACTTCACCTGGATGACTGCAAAGGTTGCTACTCTGTAACTTGTTCAGCACAGTGACTCTGTGTCCTGTTACGGTAGGAAGGCTTTGGTTGGGGGACATTCTATTTTAAACATGGTAGAGTCAACAAAATAAATTAAACAAAACACTCCTTACACACCTTGTTGTTAGAGGGTGCGTAAATATATTTCTCTAAATGGGTGCAAAAGCGTGGAGGTAATTTAAGGTGCTCTTTAAATTGTTTTATTAACTCCTTGTGTGGCGCTATAAGTTTGATAATGCCTTGTTCCAAGATATTTCAATTAGCTGAAGGATTTCCAATGTTTATTTGCGTTCGAGGATATTGCGCTTTACATATTACATGTGTTACATGAGCTCAGGTAAAACTATTGCTGGCATGAAAGCAGTATGTTCGGTATCAGAGCTCAAGCGATACATTTAAAGGGTAACGCAGTAGGTGCTCAATGACGTCCTGTCCGCTGCTGGGGTAGCTTCAAATATTTTCACTCGCTGTTTAACATGGACATGGAACTCAATGGGCTATAACGCTCCCTCGGAGCATCGGGCAGAGGGATGGATTTAATAAACAGTAACTTGTGGTGAGATGAGTCATTTTATCTCTCCTTATTAACAGTACATTATGAAGGACCAACCCAGGCTGCCAAGATCTAACTGATAACAATGAACGACATTTCATGTATCTTTACCGAGCAATCTAAATAAAAATGTGTCATTCTGCAATATATTTGTATTACATCAAACGCAGGCAAAAACAAATCATATCTGTTTACTATGATGGACGAAGAGCAAAGTTAAGAGAAATCGCTACCTTGTTCTAGATGTGCCCAGAGATTGGGGCAACCAGAGAAAACGTTTCCGTCGATAGACTAAAGTCAAGATGGTTCAGGACTATGCTCAAAGGTGACATTTTCATTGATATATATATACACACATACATGTAAAAAGCATCAATCTAGAATTCTCACTGTGATATCATATGTTTCTTAGTGTAAATGAAGTTTTAAAGAGGGACGCATATGCTGTGCTTTGTTGCATTGAAATTGTTACTATATGAAATAGCTTGAATACCAGGTTTTTGTATTCAAGCTATTTCATATAGTAACAATTTCACTGCAACAATGTAACTAACAGCATAGCCCAAAATGTGCAGTTTTCATGTCCTCTGGCGTGGAAAATACATTCAGAACAATTACCCTGTCCTAGGAAACTGGCTCACCGCTGCAACTTGGACTTCCCAATTATGATCAAAGAAAGCTAATAGACAAGCAGCCCGAGGGCATGCATTTATCATAACACGATATAAAGGGGCAGTTGGGTCACTCTATAGTGAGTGAAAACAAACTATAATAGTTGGACATGAAGCCTACTATGATAAACGTGTTTAGTTACTCTATAAAAGACTAATATGTATATATATTATATAAAATTGTGTGTCAAGCCCCCTTATGTATGAGTGGGTTACATATCACTGTCACCTGAGGCCCTGGTCTTCCGTGGAGGATACCTCTGACTACTGCCAGTCTATTAGCCCCTGTCCACCATGTCCGCTCTCACCTGCTGCTGCGACTCCCCCCCTAGGGCCCTCATTCACACCCAGCCGCCCTGCTTCTCCACTCAGGTGCTGGAATGTGCCGCCCGCGGTGTGCAAGCGGAGACTTCACCGGAGCTGAACCGGCCCCGGCGACAACTTCCGGGGCAGCTGCCAGGCGACAGGACGGGGAGAGGCACGCAGAGCAAGCTACCCGCCGACGGGCCAGGGAAATGCAGCCGAGCACGGAACGTATCGAGCTTGAGACAGCAAACCAACAAACGGAGTGGAATGAAAACGAGGGCTGGAAGCGGATGGGGTGCCGCGCCGCAGGGATTCCAGCCCGCAAACCGCAATTAACCGTCATATTTCAAGAACTGCTCGTTTGAACTCCCTAATCAGTGACAGTCTGCCTCACTCAAACTATTCACGCTATAAAAAAAAAAGAAACTCCATTACCCGAATGGCGGATACCTTTTCACGGGCACCGGAACGTGCATCCCTTGGACATCACCGCCGAGTCTCCAGCTTCAGGGGGAGCTCACAGTGTTTTCAGGGAATTAGTGTGTCACCGACATGAATAACTTGTAATTGTGTTTATGTCTCTTATGAATATTCTTTCTAGTTGCCGAGTGGGAGGTCACTAGTCATTTTAACCCCCTAAGAACTGGGCTGTTTATTTTGTACTCTTCGTGACAATGGTGCTGTTTTGACAATGTTGCTGTTTAACTATAATTTTTCTCTGGTTTATTGTATCAACAATGACTATATAGTTTTTCACAAGAAGGGCTTTCTTTAGATACTATCATATCAAATATCACTTTAAAAACACACAAAAAAACTTTCTAATCTACAAAAGGGAATGGGGAAAAAACCTGCTAAGTAGATTCCAATATTTGTCCTTAGTTTAGAAATACACAATGCTATATGTTTTTTTTGCAAATTATAGAGCAATCAGTACAAGTGGCATGTTGCTATTTGAAATCAGTTTTTTTTAACTCTGGTCATCCTGCCCCCAGGTCCAATTGACAACTTTTAAGCTGGTCAGTTAAATTTCCCCCATCAAACCATATATATATATTTTATATTACTAGACACCCCAGGGGGTTGCAAATGATGGCATTTTAACACCCTCCATGCACTTATTTAATTACCAAAATTTGTGGTAGGAATTTAATCACCAAAAAATACCACAAACTTTAGATGTGGGTTTGCCTTCTTTTCTAAAAATAGTGTTATTGTTTTCCTACAACACATTTACATAACCTTTTAATTCCACAGAGTAACAAGAAGAGGTAGTCAATGTGATTGGAGCATCTGGAGTAGAGATCTTTGCTGCCTTGTGCCAGAAGTTTAAATTGATGCAATAATGTATGTTTTAGATTGGATTACACTGCAGGGCACTGGTGCTTTAATGTTTCTCCTGATGTGATAAATGGCACCTTACTGCTGCATCCCTTTCACGAAAGTATATACCTTTCACAGGTATGTTGTCCATTTACAAAATATAATTAGCTTGCACAGTGCCCCAAGTCAGTATTGGGAAAACCACGTAAAAGCAGCTTCTCTATGAAGAGAATTGTTGACCATATTTACTGGTTAATACACATATAAGCATAACTAGCTTTAAGGACACTCGAAAGAAAGGACATGGTTACAGCGCGACTATTTCCCCGTTTACATACGCTCGCTTTGCAAGAACGGCCACATAACATGAGGCCGGCACATTGGTTTGTCTTTTGAATGTTTTGTGTTGGAAATTACTTGACAGTATATGATAGGTAAGTTTTCATTTTAACTACATTTTCATTTTACTGTCAGATATTTTATCATCGAAAACATGTATTTCTATATTCTGTATTTTACACAAAATGGAGTCGGAGCCATTTTATTTTACTTAATCATATAGTGATTATTTCTTTTTGTCCTTGTTCCCTCTATAATTGAGAACAAAGGAGTATTCATGTATATAGATGTTTCAGCGTATATATGATACAATTAATGTTATCTTCCATGAGAAAGTTAAGGAGTAGACACTGCATATCCTTAGAAATGTAACTTGGAATGGGGGATACATGGGAAGACTACCAAGACCTGAGTTACTATCTAGGAAGTAACATTTGGCGATTAGGGTGACCAAGGATAAATTCCAAACACATATGTAATGGTTTTAAATTAATTCTTAGACCAGAGCGTCTCTCACAGGTAAATTAAGAAATTACAACGGTGTAAATATGAGTAGAAATCCTAATTATAATGGGTAAAACCCACCGTTATGATTGGAGAATTCCAATCAAGAGGTGGAGGCTTTGATAATAAGCCCTGTCTTTAAAAGCTTATGTCTTGAATAAAAAAAAAATGACGGACCTTAAGATCGCACCCTGAAATGGACAGACCCTGATGGACTTATTCATCAAATTTACCCCAGAGAATTGGAATCTTAAGATCCTGGCACCATATTCCACTCTTGGAGTTACTTTGAGTTCTAACCTATACAACTGGTAGAAAGTTATATTCTTTCCACTTAATTTCTTGCCACTGAACCTGGATTAATTTCTACAAGGACCAGTTGGACAACAGCAACAAGTGGTGGTAATTATAACTTTTATTATTCTGAACAGAGATGAATTTTGTCTTCTTCGTATAGAATTCCGTTTCTGGGAAATAGTATATTGCATTATTGTATATGGCGGCTTGTGAGACTGCAGCTTATAACCCGTGATAATAACAATAATGAAAAGGTATTTTTACCTATAGATGAAGTTTGACATTATTTGCATCTATTAGGAACTTCACTAATACTCTTAGACACAATTAAGTTATTTTTAATTTGTTATATTAGTTGAACTAATATAAGAGAGATAGTGATATCTTTATTACTGCCCTGATTATCATCAATTTTTGGTTGCTGAGTGGACTGGAAATTGTGTGTTAGACTCATAAAGTAGTAACTCATATTGATAACTATCGATAATATACTGTATTTGAATTGATTCATTTTTGACATGTTTTAAGAATTTTGTGTTTTATATTCTGCACTGTGTGACCCATATATAGATTTTATAAATTGTATTCACAATAAATAAATATTTTAGATTGATTATTATTGTGATATATATCTAATTTGAATTATAATTTTCGGCGATCTGAAAGAATTTAGGATCGGAGATAAAATATAGGGTATCTCCTTAAATTAGTATTGTGGATGTGGTACTACAATATTTGGTAGCGTCGTTATTTTGCGTGTGTGAGAAAATATTGGTTTTGCCTACTTTGTCTCATTAATATCCCTAACATAATATACATTAATGTGTGTTATGCTTGTAGCTACAATAATAAGTCAGGTCTGGTCTGTAAAACACTTGTCCATCACAGACACAACTGTATACATTAAAACACTGGAAGTCGAGGAATACTCTACAAGGGCGAGGGCGACCATATCCGACTGGACAAAGGAATTCCCATAGTTTCTCAGTTAATGCACTGATCTTTATTAGGTCAAAAATGTATAAGAATTGGGGGGGAAATGTTAAGAGTAGTACAACAGTAGATAGTGAACAATAATATCTTATGCGTAAGAAGTCTAAATCTCCAAGCATTGAAATTCACATATTTGATGTCTGGCTCGCTACAAAACAAACAAATCTCATGCTCAGCTAATATCCCTTTCTAACCGTGGGATGTTAATGTAGAAGACTTTGTAAAGAAAAATATTATTGAGCATAACCCACACTCCCATATAGGAAGAGAATGTAATATTAAAAAGAAAATCTGAAATATGCTAGCATAATATATAAACAGAAGACGAGCGGGCAAAGCTGTAAAAAGAGCAATGAGGGCAAAGTCTCTTTGGATGACCAGAAGTCTCTCAACCCTGAGACACAGTGAAAACATACAAACTAGACCTGAAACAACGAATCGATAAAATCGATAATGGGAATCGTTGTCGACGATTTCCGTTATCGATTAATCGAGTGATCGATTCGTCGTTGGAGCGCTCGGCTCCTTTCACTTACCTCCGCCGGCGTTCCCCCGTTTCTGCTGCAGAGCTCTGTAGTGTCCGTCTGCTGGAAGTTACGTAATGACGGATGTGACGCGCGTGTACGATGAAGATTTGAAATCAGTTTTGCGGTTGCACGTTGTAAGTGGAATGATTCGGTAGCGGAGGTATTAACCCTACTAATTAACATGTTTCTGAAATAGACCCCCAGTAACTGCATGGTTAGAAGCATCCCGGGGAAGGTTGTACGAATAGCTCCACTGACCCATATTAATTGCCCAATCACTTATGCCTTTTATTGTCACCTAAAAGGGCCTGCAGGGTAAATCTGTGAAACTCTGGCTTTGGAAAAACTTAATTGAAAGACATTATTAGATCGTTTATCATTACTTGTGCATGAAACCCTGGAAAACAGCTTTCCAAGATCCAGCATTTAAAGCCCAATACATGTCTTTTTGTTAAGGCATTTGACAGTTTCCACCATTGAACCGCGTAAATAAAGCGTGCGTTCCCACAGCAGTCTACATTGTTAAAAGTGATGTTCCACAAAAAAGCATTAATTCCACCTCCTTACAAATAAACCTTAGTGGAGCTGAAGGTTTAATTATTTAAAAACAAAAACTATTAAAGAACCCTTTGCAGTATTACAAAAACACAAACAACCAATCAGCAACTGCTCCTTGTGTCACACTGAAATAAAGTGCTCCTGGCAAAAATTAGGAAGAGAGTTTAACAGAGTTTAAATAATTATTTCTGGGAAGGGTTTGGAGATTCAGCAGTACTAGGAATAATGTTTTGATTGCTGCATTTAGTTGCAAAAGTAATGCATTCAGCAGCGTAGGAAGTGCACCTTTAACTCTTGTACACCACCTCAATAAAGAACTAACCGAATTACATTATAAATCACTCCTAATTGCTGCACTCAGCACTAGTTTAGTATGCAAAGTATTTACTTCTTGTACTATATTAAAATAGAAGTTAAATTGTGAAGAATTTTTATACAGTATAAATTAATGAATAACAGAAATTTGTCAGTATATAAAAATATATTTCTCTGGAGGTGGACACTATGCATTGGCACATAACCTGTTTACTGCCATAACTAGTAAAAAGGACAGCTTTTATCTATTGCTCTGTATAGTTTCTTATTCAGTGTATAAAAAAGAAATAGTGTAAATATATATATATATATATTTATAATGTAAAAGGGTGAAGCCGTATTAGTCCAGTAGACACGATGTCAAAAAATCGAGTATTGCAGAGTATGCGGTGATACCTTTTTTATTGGACTAACATAATATTAAAAAGACAAGCTTTCGAGAGTTATCCTCCCTTCATCAGGTCCGAAGCAATACTAATCAACATGATAGAGGTTACAACGTAAAACAAGTGATGGTATAAGAGAAGGGTGGGGGGGGTTTGAGTGACACCCCACTCAAAAGGGAGGATAACTCTCGAAAGCTTGTCTTTTTAATATTATGTTAGTCCAATAAAAAAGGTATCACCGCATACTCTGCAATACTCGATTTTTTTACATTATACACACATACATACACACACCCCAACAGGGATTTTTACAGCATCACATTCTAGATACATAGACATTAATATGTAGTTGGTCCCCCTTTGCAGCTATAACAGCTTCCCATCTTCTGGGAAGGATTTCCACAAGATATCGGAGTGTTTCTGTGGGTATTCTTTCCCAGTCATCCAGTACAGCATGTGCGACATCAGGTACTCATATTTGACGAGGTCTGGTTCGCAATCTCTGTTTCAGTTCATCCCAAAGGTGCACGATGGGGCTGAGGTCAGGGCTGTGCGGGCCAGTCAAGTTCATAATAATATCTAAGTGTTTAGAATGCAATGTCATTTAAATCCCCGTTGGTGCAATGATCAGGTAATATAATAATATTATTATCAATTATATTAGCGGTTGTAGCCGTATTAGTACAGTGGTATCAATATCAAATAACAGAAAAAATAAATATCTTGTGATAATACCTTTTTTTCTGGACTAACAGAATTTTGGAATGACATATGATATATATATTACACACATACCCCGTCTAGTCACATAAACACTAGTAGTTCTTAAAATTATTGTAGTTCTTATAATTTACATTCTTTGATTTCATGTATGTAGTACCTATAGGGTTGATAATTCTCAAACTCGGATATACGGTATTTCTAAATCCTCAACTACTATGTACCATGTGAATGCTGATCAGCTCATACAATCTAAGTATTTCATGGTTAGAACTGCATGATGGCGTTTGTAACATTAACCAAGTTGAACCATGTATAATGGGTTGTTTTCACTTAAAATTAACCTAGGGCATTACATAGGTTGCTGTAGAACAGACCAAACCCCTGTAACAATTTGTTTCTTCCAGGAGTAAGGCTGTAACACAGTCAGACTCATGGCAAACATTTGTCTTAATGCACACACTGGATACTGCTGGCAGGGGAAGCAGTCACGCCTGTCAAATGGGTTTTAAACGAAGGCTGCATGGACTGGTTAGAGAATTAATGGAACAATTAGTCATAATACGTAATTGCAGGTACAGGAGGTGGAAATTTCCATTAGACTGACAAAATAAAATCTATGCAATAGACGATTACATTTAACATTCTATAAAAACGCCTCTCAGAATACATAATTCTTAGTATATAGACAACTATTATATGGGTACAGGTTTGCCACGCTGTGGTTATTAGTATAGCTCTTTAAACAATATTGCCTTTATCACTTATGGGGCTCTAGGCAAATCTATACTTGTGCCCCCAACTCTATCTCCATCCCTAGTTAGGGTAAAGAGATGTCCTCATTTTCAATTTACAGCCCCCTATAAAAATAGTAATTTAAGAAGTTTTTGTTCATAGAAGGCTCAGTAAAATTGTCCTCTACAGGTGAAGTATATATTTTGTAGCATTTTGGTTTCTTTAAAATGTATTTACAGTAGCCAACAATATGGCTGAATATGAATTATTTTTTTTGCTTAGGAGTACATCTCAGACAAAATATATTGTGGATTACAAAAAAAAAAAAAAAAAAGTATCAATGCATAAGTTTTTTTTTTTTGCACATAAAAAGTAATTTTACAGGAGCAAAAATAAAAACTTAGAGGTTGTTGGACATCTAGGGGACAAGATGTGGGTCCCAGAGGAATGAAATGCTTTCGCTGCATGCACACGATGGCCTGAACAGCCACCACAACCCGCAGCATTGTTGGTGCTGGCAACTAAACATCTCCAAGTACTTTGATTGACAAAAGCCATTATGTATGTGTACATTTTAATGAATTTTCTTATGCTACAAACTTTGGCAGTCTGCCTATAAGTAGTGGGTCAATCATTTGGCACACAAACTACTTTAACGGGATCTAGGCACACTGGGGAGTTCGTCACACAAAGAAAGGCTAGAGATGGAGGCCAAAATATAGTCCAGAAGGTTACAAGTGTTACCCAAATAGCAGACTAAATCATCTTAAAGAAAACAATTGTTACTAAAATAAAATATTTTATCCTATAAAAAACAAACAGTACCATGAAAAACAAACAGTTTTGTTTTTGCAAGTAAATGTGTAATAAAGAAGCTGTGTTTTAGAATACATTAGATGGTTGGGTAGGAAGGACTAGAATAAAAACACAACTATTAACCTCGTCTGAAAATATACATATTTTTTTTTTTTTTTTTTCCTCCTTCGGCTAGTACAGCTATATCCATTTCTATCTAAGTTATCATCATGAGATAAGATCGCTACGAATTGTGTTTTCCTTTCCAAGTAGAAATAACAGACCTGCAGAGCCAGACTGTACATTTGTTAAATATGTGTATTAATCATTTTAACCAAAGTCTTAATTATTGGGTATTTTGGAGTACCAGATGACATGCTACAGTTAGAATTACTTACCATAAAATGATACGTTAAAATGTGTGCCACAATTTGTTATACACAAAACAATCAATGGTCACAGCAATGGATTGCTCTTATGTTGTATAAGGGTTACATGAATGAAACACATTGTCCTAAAATATACGACACGTTTACAAAATTCCTGCTTCGAGCTTTCCCACCTAAAGGCATTTAGCACCAGATAGATTCCTTAAACCACTGAAAGTCCTTATCTTTACCCGTATTCATTTCTTCCAGTGTCAAATTATGGAAGTTCAGATTTATCTTCTTTATAATAAACAGTAATATGAATAGTCAGTGTGCATAAGTGAAGCCACCATACAAGAAGGTTCATTGTTTTGCCACCTCCAGGCATGAGGGAATAGTTTGTTGCTGGCAAAAAAGTCCACACCTCCACCACAGAAGTTAGTCAGTATCCACAGAGACCTGTACTCGGTGCCACGCATTGCTTATAACACCACGCACGTTCCATATTGGAGCTACGGTATCAGGCTGCGCATTGTAACTGCTATCCACAGCCTTGCAGATGATTGTAATATGTTTGCAATCGTCAGGCAGCGGGACACTCAGCTGCCACAGTTTCCATGCCCAGGCATGACCAGCTTTCTGCGCAGTGCCAGTTAATTCTGCTACCTTCCATGTTTTTCCCTCATCAAGAGACACATCAACTCGCACAACCTCCCTACCACCACCACTCCAAGCATATCCCTTCACAGACAGTTTTCCATCAGAATCAAGGGTGACCTTCTGCCCCGGTCGTGGCTCTGTGATGGCAGACTGTATTGGGAGGTCCTGTATGGCTGGTGAGGTGGAGAAGTCCACCGTGTCCCAGTCTACCGATGGGCTGAAGCTTTTGTAATCATTCTGTTGCCAGTGACTAAGACTCTCTTCCTCACTAACCACAATTCTTCCAAGCCATTTCACATTGCGAGCACCCACCACACCTGGTACTATTACCCTCAATGGAAATCCATGATCTCGTGGCAGATCTTCTCCATTCATTTCATAGGCAAGCAAAACATCGTTTTCTTTCCTCATTGCATGCTCAAAAGTAATAGAGGCACCGTAGCCTGTGCCCGTCAAGTCACGATCCAGGCCTTCAAATTGAACATGTTGTGCATTAGTCATGCTTTCTGTATAGCCAGCCTCCACCAGGACATCCCTCAGACGTACTCCTGCCCAGCGAGCAGTACTGATCGCGGCAATGCCCCAGTCCAATCCTTTCACTGGCTTCACAGCATTCATTTCAGAGCGTCGGTTCCCAGCACACTGCAGGGTGGCAGTAACCTCATGTCGGGGAAATTTAGTCTTTAGATCATTTAGGGAAAGTTGAAGTGGCTTGCTCCCCTCTGTTCCACTGGGTGTTTCTATTATTAGCCGGTACTCATCAGTATTGATAACTGGCACAGGTAAGTGGTTCCTTTTGAAGAAAAGGTCAACTGGGGTAACAAAACTATCGGTCAAAATCTCAGGAGGGGGCTCTGCATTAAAAGGCTTCAGGCTATTGACTTTTAAGACAGGATGTCGAGAAGGATCACTTGAGTATGGGTCAGCAGCATCCACTTCCCCTGCTTCCTCACCGGTGAGTTCTCCCACCTTATATTGTTGCAATATTTCCAAGACATGCTCACTCTTGTGTACACCATACAAGGCCCAGAAAGGTTCAAGGGCTCCGCCGGCAGCAAGTAATATCCGACTGCCGCCAGGATGCAATTCCACAAAGTCTGTGATATCGAACACCTCTCCTGCATAGGTCACCCACACTCTGTCAGCTAAGCTAGCATGCTGCTTCACATCTGCCTGTGTGTACTGGGGAAATGTTTGAGGAACAGGAATCTTCAAAGACTCTGCATGGGCCACCTAGGAAAGATATAAACAGAAATAGTAATATGGGTCATGGTCTTGCTAAGGGAGAAGAAAACATGAGAAATAAGAAAGGAAATGAGATTAAAAAAGCCCAAACAACCTCCGCCTCGAATGTTTATATTTGTTTTTCCTCCCATCCCATATCAGCTTTATAAGCCATAAATCGGGCCCCTATTACTACAGAATATCACATGGTTTTGTTTGGCATATTTGCAATTGTGCTTAAACTGTAGATCTTTATTTTTCTTATGAATACATTTGCTAAACAAGCTTATCCAATGACTCAATCCACATTTGAAAGTTCCTTCACAATGCTATAGGTATTAAAACAACCGAAGAAGCAGTTACCCGTCTCCTTTGCGCCTCATAAATCAGGACTGTTCCTAATCCCAGCAGAGCCCCTGTTGTTGTAAGTCCCCATTTCCAAGTGCTCCGTCTGACCCTTGGGCTGGGTCCAGTCTCTGTGCTGTGCTTCCGGCCATGATCATCCTCCGTGGTACAAATGCGTGACCACAAACCTAATGCAGGTCTCTGTAACCTGTAAATAAGAAACAGCCGTTGCATGTATAGATCCCCACAAAAAACGAGAGAATAATCACTTGATTGTCTTAACTATAAGAGGCCTGACATTCTAGAATCTTGGTACAGCAAACTGTACAACAAAAAATCATCTCTTTTGCTGGGGGTTCTGATAATACCTGAAAACATTCCAGATTGCCATAGAGGGACACTTATTTTAGGATGTGCAGGTTTGGGCCAAGCCTTTACTACCCGACACGTTCATTGCATTTAGAAAAAAAAAAGTTGTCGTCTATGAAGCATCTATAACTCATGAGATCGTCCTTTTTCATGGTGAACCCTGCAGAACTTTCCTATTATCTACATAACTTTAAGTTACTGCAGAACCTCAGCAAACCTGAGGTTGGTTGAGCATACCAAATAAATAAGCAAACAGGGAAGAGAGGCAGCGCAGAACATACAAAGATCAGACATAATTAATGTATCAGTCTGATAAGATAAAACCAGTTTACTGGGAAGTAGAGAAAGTGCAAGCTGTTAGGAGGAATGTGTTCATATAGCACAGTTACTCTTATTACATTACATACTTCATTCATTTCAGATAGACATTCAAAATCCAGCAACATTAATTTCCTGTACAACTGTCCATTCATGGGACAAAAGAATAGTTGGATTTCTTAGAGTTTTATTTTCCGAGGGGGGCAAGGAGGAGAAGTCAATTATTCAGTAGCGCCCAATACCAGGCCACAGGATTCTGCAAACAGGCCAGGGATTCTATGTATCCTCGCTTGAAAATAAGTGGTTTAGTTTAATTTTTGAGACCTATGGCCCCAGAGGCATAGCCTTCTAAACCACTGAACTAATAATTTGATTATGAACCAAATTCTGCTTTGCTTGATAATCAGCCGGATCACACCAAGGAACAATCAAGTAAGAGTTTCAGAGGAATCACATCAGTGTGCACCCCTTGAAGTAAGAGACTCATGTGAGTACAGGACATCTCTCACCATGTGAGAAACCCTAAGCTACGATTACAGACAGTGATTTTGTTTTTGAAAATCAACCTTCCTTGATTACAAAACAGCAAAAGATAAAGTGTCTATTTTATCCGATCACATACATACCTTTGAGTTTTGCTCAGGTTACGAAGAGCCTGTGACGTAATCCCATATAGCCTCATCCTTTTTTCTGAAAAAGAAAAAAACAAAACAAGGATTAAAAAAGACCAAAACACTAAAAACAAGACAAAACAGGTTTCTAAATATGCAGACATTTGCAAGAAAAAGGTAAATGAACCCTTTGGAACTACCAGCATTTATGTATACATTTGTCTTAAAATATCATATGATCTTCATCTTAATTACAATGAACAAAGAATCTGTTTTAACCAATAACACAAGTTGTATTGCTCACGTCCACGTTGAACTTAATGTGTGGGTTAGAAAAGGCATCACTAGGCTATCACTTCAACAAAAGCTAACTGGAGTCAGGAGTTGGCAAACCTGGAGTTCAAAAACATAAAACAGGATTGGAATTGTGTTGTAGAGCTTTATAGGAACCAGTCAACATCTCTGTCCATGAGCCTACGTTATGCAAAACACTGAACATGGAGTTCATGGCAGGGCACCACAGAGGAAGCCGCCGCTCTCTTTTCTGTGGGAAAAGCAATTTGTCTGGTGGATGTAGATGAGTGTTTAATACTTCTGCTACTATTTTTTTTTAATTCTGAGTGGAGTTATCACTCTTTCCTCATCATAACTTATTATATTGCCACACTCAGCATACCAAAGGAGATGCTGTTGCAGGGTAGGACACAGTACCCACAAAAGAAAGCCTGTCAGTCATAGAGCCTTCACCCTTCTCCCTCGGGTTGAGCCTTTTGGGTTTAAGCAGCCGTGGGACCTGCTGATTCTCTGAGAGCAGAGACAGACTCAAAGGGTATACATGCAGAGCAGTAAAGACAAGCCGTAGTTCAAGATAAGCTGTATCAGCCCCAGGGTCAGGTATCCGGAGTTCAGGTATCGTGTAACAAAGCCTAAGTCGGGTAGCCAGCATTTAGGATCAGAAACAAGTATATATAACACACTAGGATCAACTACACTACGGCAGACACAGTTATGACCATCAGAGCGCCAGGATTAGTGCGTTCTGAGGCTTTATATAGGGCACAGTAGGAGAAAACTGCACCAAATTTAAAAGGAGTCACTCTGTTCAGGACAGCAGCCGCATCCATCTTGTGTGCGGCATGGCTGCACGCGAGGCCTCAATTGGCCATTCAAACCAGAAAATACCGGAGTGGGGAGGAGTGTCGGTAGCCGCCACAGGAGGACTCGCCTGGCATGGATGATGGCAGACAAGTGACATACACTATATGGACAAAAGTATTGTCTCCTTTAGCATACCAACACATCTTGGGCAATGCTATGCTTCCAACTTTGTGGGAACAGTTTGTGGGAAGACCTTTTTCAATTCTAGCGTGCATTAGATAAAGACTCACAGTTGGTTGTTTAAGGTGTCGAAATGAGCTAAGATCGACACTCTTGCTGTAACTATATACACTAGAGGGAGTCAGAAGTGGACATAGCCTTCCATGAGAAATAGTGGGAACAGGTGATTTAAAAGGGATTGGCTACCACATTGCAGGCCAGGGTATTGGTAGAAACATCTGGACAAGCCAAGGGTCAGGAAGCCAGAAAGCAGGGTCAAAGACGTACAAGCAAAGGTCTGGAACCTGGAAAACAGGATCAACGATGAATTCAAGCCGAGGGTCAGAAAGCCAAAACTCATCCAAACAGAGTAATGGAGAAAAAGGAAGGAAAAAGAATGTAGCTACTCACTGAAAAGCACAGTATTACTGAGCAACATCCTAGCGTCAGCAGAGGTCTTTATAGGGCACAGATCTGCCCCATCCTGAGCAGACACAGCTGCTGCCATGTCCTCTGTTGCCATAGGGATGGGGACTTATGGAGGACTTCATGAGCCATGGTTTCATCCCTCTCTCTACGGGAGCAGTTTCGTAAAGAGGCAGTAGTACAGATCCCGCGCAGAGCCCCGACCTCAACCCCATCAAACATCTTTGGGATAAACTGGAGCAAAGATTGCGAGCCAGGCCTTCTCGTCCAACATCAGTGCCTGACCTCACAAATGCTCTACTGGATTAATGGGCAAAAACTCCCACAGAAACACGCCAAAATCTTGTGGAAAGCCTTCCCATGAGAGTGGAAGCTGTTATAGCTGCTAAGGAGGGACCAACTACATAATGTCAGTATATAGAATGCGATGCAATAAAAGTCCCTGTTTGTGGAATGATCAGGCTTTCCAATACAGTCTGACCTTACAAATGCTCTACTGGATGTATGGGCAAAAGTTCCCACAGAAAGGCTTCCCAGAAGAGTGGACGCTGTTATAGCTGCAGAGGGGTGCGGGGGGCAACTACATATTCATGTCTATGTATTTCAAATGCGATGTCATAAGAGTCCCTGCTGGTGTAATGGTCAGGTGTCCATATAAGGTGTGTATGTGTTAAAGTGAGTGGGTGTTCAAGTAACCAATGGCACCAATCTGAGTGTGTGTGCAAATTGAGATCATTGTGACTAAAGGAGTGTGGTATACGGGACCAAATATATTTAGAAACCCAGATCCAAAGAGTGAAAACATAAGATCAAGAGAGTCTGCCAAACACTATTATCACTGCAAGGTAAAAAATCTCATTTTGAAAACAGTCTAGTGTTGATTACAGTGCCTAAAAGCTTTGTGAAAGTGTACAAAGGGCTACAAAACAGGTCTAGGAAGGAATCTTTAAGGCGGGACAGGATCATGTGAACCCCATTGGTGAAGATTATTGTGCATACTTTATAGAGTCCTATGTTAAAAGTGAGCTAGTTTAGAATAAAAAGGATCAAACTGGATCTGTCAGCAATACTGTCTGTGGACAATAAATGCATTAGTGATATATCACTTGGATACATCAAAAAAGTCTAACATTTAAAAATGTTTTTGTATAGATGGTGGTTAGGTAGGTACACTATACGATCAAAAGTATGTGGACACCTGACCATTATGTTGGATATTCCATTCCAAATGAAGTATATTAATATGGAGTCAGCACTCCCTTTATGGCTATTCTACCTTCCACTTTTCCAATATTTTGGACTGTGTCTGGAAATTCGTGCCCATTCATCCAAAAAGAGCATTTGTGAGGTTGAGCACTTATATAGGGCAAGAAGGTCTGGCCCCTAAGGATCTTGCTTTGGGCACAGACATGTAACAGTAAAGGGCCTTCTCCAAACTGGTGCCATAAAGTTGGAAGGAAGCAAATGTCTAGAATGCCTTTATAGTATCCTGACTACTATCCCTACTCCACCAAACTTTACAGTAGGCACTTTGCGCTCTGATAGCCAACGTTCTCTTAGCTGCATCCACCAAACCCAGCATTGTCCAGACTTCCAGATAAATTGTGATTCATCACTCCAGAGAATACATTTCTACTTCTTTAGAATTCAGCTGCTTTACATCTCTTACTACTTGGCATCGCTCATAGCGATCTTTGGCTTGTGTGCAGCTGATCGACCATGTATATCCATTTCCTGGAGCTCCCGACACAGTGCTTGTGCTTCCAGGGCAGTTTGTAACGCTGCACTGAGTGATGCTACAAGGGGACAGGCAATATTTACCTGTTCAGCACTCGAAAGCCTGCTCTGAGTGTGTGTGTGTGTGTGTGTGTGTGTGTTCTACCACTTCATGGCTGAGCTGTTACTCCTAGACACTACTACTTCCTAACAGCAGCACTTCCAGTGGATGAGGGCGGAAATTTCATGAACAGACTTTCGGCAAAGGTGGCATCCTTTGTCCTGTTGAAGGTAACTGAGCTCTTCAGAATGACCTATTCTACTGCTGATGTTTTTCTAGGGAGATGGCCGTCTATCTGCCTAATTGTATACACCTGTTAGCAGTGGGTGCGGCTAAAACACCTAAAATCAATAGTTAGCATAGGTTATAATTCATGACTTGTTACCCCATCATGCTAGGTTTATGTAAATTACAAAACAGTTGAGCTTGTTCCATGACTAAAGCACTATACTGCATTTGTATGGAACAAATTCCACATTTGCCTTGATGACTTTAAATCCATTAGTGATCATGCAGATATTCCATGTAAGGCATCCGCATTTTGGATCAAGGTCTCCCTTCCTATTATCTACCCCCCCCCCCGCTGTACTTACCTTTCAGCAGTCCTGCGGTGAGTCTCCCTGCTCTGCCACAGTGCGTGCTGCTTTACTGCTGAGCGCAGCAATAAGACCGAGCTAGAGGGCTCGCAGAGGAGAGCTCGCAAGCGGGTACTGACACCTTGATAAGCGAAAGCCACTCGGCGCCCCACTATCGCCCAATCAGATTTGCACCATAGCACCACTTACAAATGAAAAAGTTAACAGACATTTGTGCCAGTTGGATGTGGACACATTGCATCTTTAAGGTCTTCATGTAATATGGTTTTAATGCCGTGTCATAAACATTATCTATCATTGTAAAAGAAGATATTCCACACTCCATTTTGTTTAAATTTTTCCAGAAAAAAACCCGTCCCCCCCCCCAATTTTTCCACCCCCCCCCCCAGACTTTCCCATCTCAAAGGAAGCCTTTCCGATTTAAACTTGAAACTGGCAGCTTTGTCCAGATGCTCTCTTGCATGCAGGTCAAGTTGATTTCTTATCAGAGACAATTAGAGAAAGAGAAGCCAGGCTTATAATTACCAGATCATAAAACAGATGTTTCCATTCCCGTGGTCACAAAAAGGACTGCTGGAAGCACCGACCTTCGTTATCGGCAGACTCCAGATAACATTTTAGTTGGATTCGGGGCCATATTCTCCATAAAGCACAAGCAGTTACTTGTTAGTGGTCTGCTTTTAAGTTTAGACAGTACTAAGGTAACCAACTTAGTTGGGGGGGGTGTAATTGGCATACCTGGAAACTCTCTGGAGATCTCCAGGTGAAGCACTGCTTCTCCGGTTCAACACCCGAATCCTCCGGGTTGCGGAAACAGAGTCTAGACACGCCACGCTACCCGCCCATTTCCCCTTTAAATGGGGGTGTCATCAGTGGGCAGTCCTGGCCGCGTCCAGCAAGGGAAGGCTCCAGGTAGCCGGAGCTAAGAAGCTCCCAGGTATGGGGATTAGAGGTTTTGCCAAGGAACAAGGCTTCAGAAACACAATTTAATGCGACCTCTCAGTAATTATGTAGCAGAGGAAGGCACTTAGAAGAAGAATTTAGAAATACATTTTCTGATGTTTCTGTTCCGACTACCTTTTTTAGAACTCAGAGGTGATATAAAAGAGGGACATCAAGGGAGGAACGAGGATGAGGGTTTTAAAGCCAGGAGACAACGTCCCTCCTGAAGACCAACTCTGCTACTGAGCATACTAGACACGGCACAGAAACTGTGTGCATGGGACAGAGGTATCACTTAAAACTAAAATGAGAATCTACAAGGTCACTATACAAAAAGGGTTCTTTCCTTTACAGCCAGAACTATTAAAATGAGGAATTTACTGCCAGTTGGTTTTGTAATATATGTTTTATTATACTGTTCTTTACAAGGTAGAAGTAAATAGATGGCTTTTAGGTGACGGATAGAATTTTTACGTGGATGTCTCAAGTTGCACCATAGAATATTTTATTGATTAAAAAATTTACTCAGCAGCTATGTCTCTCTCCTCTCTGCTTGTACCGGTGCTGTACCCTAACTTGTCTGAATAGCGCCAGTTACACCCTGGGTCTATTACTGAATCCAGCCCCCCCCCCAAAAAAAGCGTGCAGTTTTGTGAATTTCACTATTTTCATCGATTAGGATTAGTGACAATCGTAAGGCAGGGATATAGGACAGATTAGCGGGTAATGGCTTCTTGATTAGAATGCCCTTTTCCACTCTCAGCGATGCTTATCTCTAAAGATTACTTAAATTACTGGACGCATCCTCATCACCGCTCATAAAACAGTAAAACTGCGATTGACCAGCTTTTTTTTCCTCTCATAAGGTTTTGTAACACAGTAACCGAGACTGATAAGTTTTGTGGTGAAAGAAGAGATAAGAATTGTAAATATACAAAACATACAGAGTAATTCCAGGAATAAGACAGAAAACATGCACACAAGGTTACAAATAACATCACAAAATGTTTGTTTTTTGGTTTAAAATACAACTGCAATATATTTACTAAAACTAATAAAAAACCCCACAAGATACACCAATGTCTTACACACATATATTAAGGGTCCATAAATATGTGGACAATGACACAATTTTCATAATTCTGGCTCTGTAGGGAACGGATTTGAAATGAAGCAACCAAGATGTGATCGAAGTGCAGACTTTCAGCTTTAAATCGAAGGGATTTAACATAAACATTGTATGAACTGTTATAGACCTGAAACAACGAATCGATAAAATCGATAATAATCGATAACGGGAATCGTTGTCGACGATTTCCGTTATCGATTAATCGAGTGATCGATTCGTCGTTGGAGCGCTCGGCTCCATTCACTTACCTCCGCCAGCGTTCCCCCGTTTCTGCTGCAGAGCTCTGTAGTGTCCGTCTGCTTGAAGTTACGTAATGACGGATGTGACGTGCGTGAACGATGAAGATTTGAATAAAGTTTCGCGGTTGAACGTTGTAAGTGGAACGATTCGGTAGCGGAGGTACGTATGGAGGAGAGAGAGAGAGAGAGAGAGAGAGAGAGAGAGAGAGAGAGAGAGAGAGAGAGAGAGAGAGAGAGAGAGAGAGAATATGATTGCCGGGTGGGAAACTGATGGGGCAGAGTGTGGGTGGGTGCAGGGCATTTCATTAAATTATTAAATATTTTTTTTTATCCGATTAATCGATTAATCGAAAAAATAATCGGCCAACTAATCGATTATTAAAATAATCGTTAGTTGCAGCCCTAAACTGTTAAGAATTACACACAATTAAGAATGATCATTCTTAAGGTTTGGTTGAAAATCCTGAAACCCATGGATATCGCCACATTCTGGGTTTTTTTCCTGGCGTTTGATGCAGCCGTCTTAATCGGCTACTTAATTGTGGGTCTTTCTGCCTTCAGCAAGTGAAATGCATGATCCATTGGGTTGATGCCAGGGGGACGACTAGGTAATTCTACTTATTTGCATTGAAGAGCTCTTTGATTGCTTTCACAGTATATTTTAGGTCAGCGTCCACCTGTACTGTAAAGTCCTATCCTATCAGTTTTGCAGCATTTGGCTGCATCTGAGCTGGTGGTATAACCCTTTACACTTCAGAATTTGTATGGCTCCTTCTGCCTGCAGCTACATCATCAATAAACACTAAGAAACCAGTTTATTCGGCAGAGCCATAACACTGCCTCCACCATGTTTAACAGATGTGGAACGCTTTGGATCATGAGCATCCCCTCTGTTCTCCATCCTCTTCTCCTACCATCATTCTGGTATAGATTGATTTTAGGTTCACCTGTCATCTATTTGTATGGCAAATTCTAATCCGACCTTCCTCTTCATGAGATTTACCAATGGTTTGCACCTTTCATGAAGCTTCTCCTGATTGACCTTGACAATGATACACAGAGAATGTTCTTGACATGCCTAGATGTTGTGAAGGGGTTTTTCTTCACCAAGGAAATAATTCCACTTCCATTGTCCTCTACAGTTGTCTTGTGGCTGGTGTGGATGGGCTCGTCAGTGCGTTCTTTTTTCAGAATGTACCAGATTGTTGATTTAGCCACCCTTAACGTTTCCCCAATCTCTCTGATGTGTTTGTTTTTTTGCCAGCCTAATGATGACCCTACTTTCATTGACAGCTCTTTGGACCTCATATGGAGAGTTCAAAGAAAAAGCTTCCAAATGCAAATTCCACATTTGGAATCAACTCCAGACCGGTTAACTGCTTAATTGTTAATGAAATAAAGCAGAAACAGCGCACACCTGGCCATGAAACAACCTCTCAGTCAATTGTCCAATTACTTTCTCTTGAAAAGTTGGAAAATTTGGAAGTAAGTACCCTCAACTCAAAACCCAAAGGCTGCACTTCAATCACATCTTGGTTTCTTCATGTCGATCCATTGTGGTGGGGTACAGAGCCAGAGTCCCTGTCCCAATATTTCTGGCCGTGCATATGATTATATATCAGACACGTGTCTGCATACTGACCCTTCCATGGGTTTAGTTGGTGTATTTTGTGAGGTAGGAGAGCTGCGTTAATATGTTTTACTTGTCTCTCTCACATAAACAAATCCTTATCGCCATGCAAAGCACACCCTTCAGACAACCCGTGGGTGCAACAGATAAGCCCTAAAAGAGGTGGAGGAATGTATATTTCATAACCGAGTTCTTTCCTATTATCAGGCACCTAAAAAAAACAAAAAAAAAAACAAAACCAAGAATACCAGCCACGAGCCACTTAACCCTTGACTCCACTATGGGATTATGGCCCCTTACGAAGGGAAGCGTTTGATTGGTTAGTTAATTTCCCTAATACCCGGAGAGGGCCTGACCTATTCATATGGGGTTCACTTGTTTTGCGATTGCCCTGTTGTGTTAGGAGTTGTCCAACGTGGGTTTGCACCCAGCCATCAAACATTTGCTTTTATTTGATTTGGGGTTTTTGTGTAGTACAGAAGTAAACGCGCTACACAAACGCAGGTCAAACGCTGCAAGACGTAGCAGGGGAAGAGAAAAGGGTGTAACAGGGAAAAGATGGAACCAAGAAACAAAGCTTGTTTTATCAGTTCTTTTATTATACTCACAAATCCCCCCCCCAAAAAAAAGCTCAAAACCAGAATGAAGGCGGAGGAGCAGGGGTATCCCCATGATTCTTGTGCCCCCCCCCGTTCCCAAACTTAATAAAGTGATTACCTTCCATTAGACTTATCCTCATAGAAATGACATATGAAAGGTATATTAACACATGAACAAAGCCCACAGCTAATGGATTGTAAGCTCACAAGGACAGTGCCTTCTACTTTATTTGTGCCATCATATATCTATCTGACGTTGTATTGTCCATTGTCTCCATGCCCTTGTTGAAAGGGCTCCTATTGAGAGCACGTTCTTGTCATTTGATTGGCTCCTTGAAGAAGCCAATCAGAGGCAAGGATATTCAGTCCGTGAAGGAGAAGGGCAGCTGCATCCTCTGTGTCAGGGAAGGCTTACTTTCTTTTTTTTTTTATGTTTGGGGAGAATACATATTAAAGTACAGAGCGTACTTTCAGATGTTTACAGTCATATTATCGGTTAGACGTCTCTGAATAATCACCTCTTTATAATACCAGGTTGTGTTTTTGCACAGGTAAGATTATACTGAACCCAATATAAGACTTATTCTGGTTTCGAGATACATTGGAAGATTCCAACCAGCGCCCGCTTAGCATCAAACACTAAGTCAGCTGGAAAGGTTAATAAACAGCTTTGTGGCCCCCAGAGGACACTTTTCAAAATGCAAAAGCGATGACAGTAGAACCTGCATTCCGGGAATACATTACTGATTGTTTAGAACTGCAAACAACTGCCTACAGGAGGCGGATCAAATAAACTACTTTATACGGAACCCCAGAGACAGCGAAGCGGCCCAAAACTATAGAAAGAAGAAAAATAGCAGGATTTATTGTTCCAAAAATAACTAGAAAAATACTGCACCTCGGCCAAGAGGAAAGGGAGCGTTAAGTTCAAATTGATACCATCTATTTGGCCAACATGGAAAAACGTGTAGAGTTACATAAACCTACTACTACAAAAATATAAACGTACTAAAGTACCTCAGAGGTCTCTTCTTCAGATGGAAGGGGATCCCATGTAGAGATTACTGTATATGAAGGAGAGACCTCTGAGGTAATTCAAGGTTTATGTAACTTTTTCTGTGTTGGCCCCAAGACTCCATTGTTCCAAGTTCCCCGGAGCCTCATAAAGCCCATCACAAAGTTGTGGAAGTAGAGTCATGACCCAGCCCGGCAGAGGATTGGAGGAGCGCAGGGTCCGAAGCACAACGATTACTAGGCTCACAGACGAGCTGCGCTGCTGGGTGGCTGCCAGCGAGCTCTGTAAACAAGGTCATGCGTTTGGTAAACGCAACATACAACATACAACACACGTGTCTGCAGGAGACATCATACGTGATGATACTGATGCTGTTGCTAAAGAAACCGATCGCACCAGTACCGGCGATAAAGTAACGCAGGTTCCCCACAGAGCGGAGCGGACACGCAGCAGCTCAGCAGCCCGTCCCCTGAGAATGGGGAGTAAATACCAAAACGAGGGGAGGGGGCCCCTGGGGCCGTTACACGGAGGAGGGTCCCAAAATCATATAACACGGGGGACCTCTATCTGTATAAAGAGCTCAGACAACGGCCGTTCAGGGGGGATGCAAAGCAGTTAATAAGTTGCATTATGACGTACCTCCCAGCAGCCACCCGCTCCTGCCAGCGCAAGTCACCCGGTTCTCCGCGGACACGCTGCTTATAGAGAAGTGATGGGTGACGTAGCCGGCGAGGCGGGGCTACAGACACACCCACCACAAGCAGAGGAGGTTAACCCTCCCCACGCCGTAATGCAAACTACTGTTCTCGCTACTCACTGCACGATGTCGGTTCATCTCAGGCGATGTGTTGTTTTTTTTTCCGTTTACTTTTTGTAACTCTGTATAAATTGGATCTAAAATAAACTTATGGCGATCCAAGCAGAATTATCCGGTATACAGAATTATCCGGTTATACAGGACTGCGTCATACGTGGCTACAGGATTAATATGTTCTAAAGAAGAGTCCGTAAATCACCGTCAGGATCCCAGACTTGGAGTTTCAACGGGAGGAAATTATCTCTGAAGAAGATCCTCTGGACTTCAATGAAAAAATGAATTAAACCGTCACCGTCAAATTAACTTGCAATATATAAATCAAATGTTATCCGATCCCGTTATGTATAAAGTAGGTATAGAGACGAAAAAGGTGTTTTTGTTAACTTTGTTTGCATTTGCCTACCCAGAATCCCCCGCAGCAGCGGCAGAACTATGAGATTTCTGCGGCAAAAGCACGTTTTCAGGCTTGTCCGCTGGATGGAGAGGGGTGTTAAATAATGCCTATCACCGAATTCTCCGTGGAGACGCTTTCCATAACGCTTTATTCCCCACCGTACCTAAATTTATTTGTATTTTCATGAAATATTGAGATTTTGGATAGACCTATGATTCTCTTAAATTAAGACCACAAAGAACATTAGCTTAATTAGATGAACAATTAGTTTTCAGTTACGAAGGGGCGAGTCGACCCAAGATGAAAGTGCCTCAAACTTTGGCTCACACTTTTTCCCTTGTTGAAACCCCATAGCAATGAAGTACAAAGTTAAGATTGTGACTAGTGAATTCACAGAGTTTGGGAGTTTGTTTACCAAAAAGGACATTTGCAGGAAAGTCGCCATTTCAATTGCCGCACTTTAACAGAAGCTTGCCGTGTTTTACCCGCAATGCCTGCAGAAATAGCAGCTACCCAAGGGCTATCTTCAATCTCCGAGGAAGGTAGCTCTGTTTGGTCGTACCCAGGGCCGGAATGATGATGAGGAGGAGGCAGCTCTGTCTCTTTAAAGCCAGTGACCGCCTGATGCCGTTGGCTGGATATGCCCGATGCACTTTTACGCTCACGGCATGTGGTCGGCCCAAGCATCAGTCCATTCTTCCACCGCAGATCACTCATTATCACGTTACGTGACGCTACCTCTGGTTAACGTTGGACCGGCCCATTTCAAGGAATTTTGGAGGGCCCGGGGGCAGCTGTCCGGCCCACCCCTGATTTTCATGTGAAATAAGTCCCAAGTGTTGCGGGTATCTTGGTTTCAATTCACATAATTATATAGCAGACCATGCCGGCACAGGCTTGCGGCCAACACAAGGTTAGGCCCCAGCTTATTTAAACCTTAGGAGTACAAACCAGCGTAGGACTGGCTTAAACTTCTCGTAGTCAGGGTTCCAGCTCTTGCAATCCCCCATACAGACGTCAGAAAGAACCAGCGGCCTTGCCAGCCTCTACCTGAATGGCATGTAAGGCGTGATCGGGTATTTTACGCTTGCGTGGTACACGTTGATGAAGCCCGAGGACAGTGAACACGAGTCCAGTACATTCTTAGTACATACATTGTCATTCCTGCTTGCTTTGCTTTCTTAGGAAGATTATGAAGGCAAATGAGCTATTCCAGGACCGGGTGCATTTCGGGGTAGGAATGGCAGTAAACTGGTAATAATGGAGAAATCACAGCTGAAAAGTCCCTGGCATGCTCTACGTGTGCTTTATTTTATGGTGTGAGCTCATTTCAGGAGATAATCAGAATCTTTTGGTTGTGCAACTTATGCACCATCTCTTAGATCCTGTTTACACATGGTACAGGGCTGCAGCATATGCTTGAACCATCAATAATAATAATAACGATACACGATTACATGCCAACGTATGCAAATCCTCCCTCTCTCTTCTCTTCTCCCTGACCCACATGCACAGATGTTGACGAAACCATTCGTATGTACTTCATAGCATATCATTGGTTTTATCTCTAAACGTACATATTCAGATAGTTATTATTTATACATGATGTGAAGCAATATTCCATTCATGTGATCGAGCAATGTCAGGCTCTAATTACTTTTTGAAAACAAAAGAAGCCAACAGGTGTTAAGAAGCTAAGTTCATTTAATATACACACACAGCCTTTTGTTTTTACTTACATTAAATACAGTGGTAGATCAGGGGTAGAAGTCCATTAGAATTAGAATTGAAGCTAGGTATTTGTTTCCTTAAACAAAAAACAAACAAAAAAACCCTAAAAAAGCACATTAAAAAAGTCTGGACATTCATTTTAAGAACCGCAATGTACTTTTCCAGCCACGTAACCAAGATACAGAATAGTGGAGGCCGGCAGCTTCTCTGCATCCGCTTAACTCTGTAATTGACGGAGAGACTGTTGTGGTACAGGGTGCCTTTACAGACGTTAGCAGGACATTGACCGGTATCAATACTTTTAAAT
The DNA here is from genome assembly GCF_027358695.1 of Spea bombifrons. NCBI lineage: Eukaryota > Metazoa > Chordata > Amphibia > Anura > Pelobatidae > Spea > Spea bombifrons. The sequence goes on from NC_071088.1 coordinate 111,757,698, forward strand.
GCTATTTGTGGGCATGAGGCGTTAGTTTACTACGTGATTAGCCATGTGTTATACTCTATTGTTCTTATATCTGGCTCCACACACCGGCCACGGATATTTCCATTTAAATTCCCATAAATAGGAATACTTATAATGTTCTGCCAGTTTACACAAAGTGGACGGTGAAAACAAGGCCCTTTTAGACAAGCGCACTCTCAGTAAAAGGTATTATCACGCACTGCAATGCCAGTTGTATGGGTTTAACGACACGCTTGGAAGCTCAGCCCTGCACTGCCTTTTAGTATCATGTGATCTGGTTAAATAGTTGGAGAATACACCAATCTCATTGTAAATGGGTAACACAAGCATGATTAGCTAGCAGACTATTCAAGTCCTAGGAGAAAAATGCAACTTCCAGGCAGAATCGTGTAGTGCGGCACACAAGGTTGCGTCATCATGAACATAATTGGGGAAAATGCACCGATGCGTGTTATGATCCCGTGTATTGTCAGTATAACATTTTATCTATTAATTGAAACCTGCAGAGCATCCTTATATTGTTGGACAACTCATGGACTGACCTTCCATCTAATGCCTAAACCTCAGATACCGTGTCAGCCCGTTGGTTCGATGTGCATTATGGGATTTGTAGTTCACAGTAGCCATAGTGCAAGTGATCACTTATTCATGTTTCTAGGAATTTGCAGTCCATTCAAATCCAGAAGTATTAGCCAACCGTAGACATCAGTCAGTGCAAGTAAAGTAACGCAGGAAAAGGCAGACCGAGGGTGGGGATGGCTAACACTACAGAAATTACCCTATTAATGCAGATATACAGTAGAAAAAAAGTCAAAGTGTATGCATGTTGGGAACCTAAAAGGCCACTCTGGAAGGATAGCCTACGAGACACGGCTGTTTTTGTAATATCCTTCTTACATTGCCTAATACATCGTATAGAAAACAGAAGGACAACTTTCCAGTCCAGCTTTGGAAGGAAGGCACAATTCAAGATTAAAAAAAGAAAAAAAAATCCAAAAACAATTTATAAAGTCACCAAAATATAAAGAAAGCTCACACACACAGAAGAGACACGCCGTTCCACTGGGTGTACGGGACAGACTAAAGTGAGTCTCAAGCCTTTGATATATATTTTTTTTATGTTGTGGCCCCCCAAAAAAAATACAGTCCAAGTGATGGATCGCGGGAACAGTCTTAACGATGGAAAAATAAGTCCCAATACAATGTTTGCAGCAAAGCCAGAGAGCCAAATGAAAAATCTTAATCCTGGGATTAAAGTTACCTACCTGACTAAACCAAGTCCACATCTACCCAACGGAACTAAAGTGCATACAGACCGACAATATGTACACAGCTTTCACTTGGGGGAGAATAGGAATAAAAATAATACAAGCGGAGAGGAAGAGACACAAACATGATAATGTTCCATGATAGTAAGAACCTATTTGCATATGGAGGACCATTCCATGCCAGATCTTTGTTCTAATAGTGAACATTATCTGTTCTCAGCTTTCTCCATAGGTTCACTGGCACGCGGTGTAACCGAGAGCTACGCACGTACACAAAAACCCACATACTTTCAGGAGAAATTACCCCTGCAAAACAAATGTAACGTCAAACGTCAACAGTGTGCAGACACCACCTGAATACACAACTATGTGATGGGATTGGATAGAACGCCTCATACAATTCAACCGGATCACACTTGATTGCAGAGATACAGGTTCCAGGTAAATGAATCTGTGATAGTAGGATATTTACAGACTCGAAAGGACACAGACAGATGTATAATTTCTCTAAGGACACCTCCCCTGAGATAATACCCCCAATTAAATGTATTCCCGTAATAACAATACCCACAGTCGGAGTGTAACCAAAAGAAGCAACGCTGAAGCCTGATCACAAGAGTTATCAAAGACCTTCACCCACAATACTGTTACCGATTACTAAAGTGCCGCAAAACCATCGTATCCGTTGGAAATCACATCTACCACTAAACTAGAGAAGGAATGCATTTGATCTTTAATCGTTTTCCCACAAGATGGAAGCCTGGATGTTCCAAACCTGAAGGTGAAGATCTTACAGGAATCAAGTGGCTAATAAAACCGCTAGCTCCAAAAGTGGTGAGCAGAATACTGTATAGTCATCAAGCACAGATAAACCTCTTGATGAGCACAAGACGTGCATTTCATTTACATCGAGAGAATGAATCTTTCAGTTTGAAAGAAAACCGAAGGGTCAGAATGGATGGATCATTTACCAACTACCGCTGTCAAAGTCCAGGCACATGAAAAACAGACATTTGGTAGGGAAAATGTGTTTGTTTTTACGTGTGAACCTCGTCTGAAGTCTAAAGGCCTGAAAAAAAGAGGAAGAAACTGAAGGAAAGAGCAGACTATACATCAGATTAAAACAACGTTCAATAATAAAGTCACTATGCGCAGCTATAATACAGAGTATTAAGAGTTTGTTTGCTTCCTTTGTTTGCTTTCAGTGTTTGCTCTGTTTAGGAAGCAAGGTCCCCACGCGTTCCATTGCCGCGTCACCCAGAATAGCCTGTGTGTGTTTGGTGGAAGCATTAAAAAGAAAAAAAGGAGGAGAAAAAAAAAAAAAAGAAAAAAAAAGAAAAAAAAAAACGGGGGGGGGGGGGAGACTAGTAGAGTAAGCAAAGGACTGAGACAGTGTGGGGATGTGGAGGGGAAGGTTGGAGCTGGTTGCGTTGTGTCCGTGTGTGCTGTTTTCCAGTGGGTAGGAGGGAGGGAGAGGGGAGCGTGAAAGGGAAAGTCCAGACAGAAGAGTGAGGAGCTTGAAGGGCGTTTAGTTGGATTTCTGGAGGACAGATGGGCAGGCGCAGAACAGAAGACTCTTATCTTGCCTCTCCCCCCTCTCTCTCTCTCATTCTCATTCTCTATCCCTGCGCCTCTGTTAGTTGCTGCAACACTGGCTCTTATTCTGCTGTGACTGCTCATGAAGATCTACTCCTCGGTTCCGTCCGCTGGCCCCACCAGTATTCTGAGGCTCATTTTTTGGCAATTTCTTGGCTGTAAAAAAAAAAAAAAAAGTCAAATGACAAAGGAAAAAAAAAAGAAGAAGATTGACAAATTCAAAGCCAAAGGAAAACAAATAACGTTTACATCAGGTATTCCACATCCCCAGTTTGCTTTGTGGAAGAAACCCATGTAGCACAGGCGACTTTCATACAAGTTCCCCAACACCGGAGTCTACCAAGGGATTGAATAATTAGAGGTTACAACAAGAGACACTTCTGTGGCTGGTTTATCGCAAGGAGCGACACTTTTACCTGTTGTGTAATATAGACAAAAAAACGCCTTCTAGACCGAAAACTCGTTTGAGGAGGGCCCTCCTGACCTTCTGTCCCTGTAAGTAATGTGTGTTACGCACTACCTGTTATGTCCCGTTTACTCGTTGTACAGAGCTGCAGAAGATCACGGTGCTATATAAAATCTATATTATTCGGATTATATTATGATCATCATGCCTTTACTGATGACGGACATTCAATAAGCCACTTATTACAACGTACACTGAGAGATTACAGATTTACAAAGCTTCCACAATGAAATTCCTCCCGCTAGCCCTCGCACGTTTCATTTGCTTCGCTGATCTTTAACTAGTAAAGTACGCCGTGAAAAGTTCCTCCGTCTGGCCATAAGTTTATTCACACCTTCAGTTATCAATAATAAAGCGTGCTATCCAGCAGAGGAAAGTACAAAGGGCTACGTGCCGCAGGTTAGGAGAGTTCAACAATAAGGTTAAGAAGCTCAAAGTCATTAACCTAGATCTAGGATGCATCTAGGTGTCGATGAACTATTTGTTAAGGTTTATTTTCGTATTTGTATAATCACTCAATGTAAGATAGTAGTTATAAGACACAAAGCAGTTATACAGAACATTCTCTATACCCGTATCATGCTTTATTCATCAACATTTGAAAGTTCTGATTACTTTCAAACAATCTCAGAACATAAAAGTACTACTCGGGTGAATAACGTGCCGAATGTGTGGTTCACATTGTCCAAAAGAGAAATGGGATAGTATTGTTTCTCCAGGACACACATATATTTTACATGCACCTGGCCAGCACATGTATAGGGCTGCCCCATGGTATGGGGGGGGGTATAAAATTAATTCCCTTCTCCAAGTTTATCCACGTTTTTTTTTTTTTTTGTTGGTGAAAATCAACAATAGGGATGTGTTATAGGTTAAACTTCATGAACCTATGATTTGATATCTCCATCTGTACTATTAATAGGAGCCCTGCCTCTTATCTGCTGAAACGCATAGGCTAGAGGCGATTTCCGGCAGCAGCCGAGGGCAATGAACTCCAAATGGTTTAACGAGATCAGCAACGTAATTTAATCAGCCAACAATTCATTTTAAGAGCCGTGAAGGGATGAAAGGCATATGTCCAGCATCCCAGAGTAGGTGAACTCAGAAAGTTACTAAATGGGAAATATTATTATTTTACATCTGCTATTTAAAGAGAGAACCATTTAAAAGTTGCGTGTGATAGATAATTTAATACATAATACTACCCTGCTCACTACCGCCCACCTCCAAAGGCCACTACAGAGATTATTAATCTGTTTTATTACAAATATTACTGCCACCAATGAGCAATGACCTGGGCTGAGTGTTTCATTCAGTTTATCAAAGGGCTTTATTCACTAAAGTGAGAGCAGGAGAGTAGTGGATTCCACCTCCTCACTCCATTATTCATTGTGAAGGGTAAGGTAGAGATTGAATAGATTGCACTGATATAAACTAGGTATTATGCAGGGCCAGCCAGGCTATTTCTGCAGGAGAAGCTCAATGAGAATGGACCTACATAACGAATAATAAAATGAAACACAACCCCCCCTCCCAACTATCCTATCCAGTCTCCCTATAGTGAATAGCCCCAAACAGGTGACGTTGTGAGTTATTTTAATAGAATGTGTATACAGCTAGTTTTAATATCCGTTGTTAGCAGACATCCCTAAAGTTTATGTGTGCGTTTTTTTTTATCTTTCTGTAAAACAACCCTTTATCTCCACTCACAGAAGATATGACCTCACCTATAGCAAGGAACAGGTCATTGACATTCATCGCAGTCTTGGCCGAGGTTTCCATAAACAGCAGACTGTTGTCATCTGCATACGCTTGGGCTTCCTGCAAGCAAGCATAGGACAGAAAGCTGTAAATGTTACAGCTGAGTGATGTTATTGTGACATAAGATGCATGAGAGACATCCCTAAAGGGATCTCTATTCATATTGTATTAAAAACGCAAAAAATAATTGATCATAGTGCAAAAAACAAAAAAAAAAAACTAAACTAAAAAAAAAAAAAGCCCAAACATCCCATTGCCCAGTACTACATGTAAGGAGTATAACCCCTTCCTGTTCACTACCCATAAGCCCCTTAAGCTACAAGTATTAAAAATACTACCCCTGTAAGCAGAGGATGCCGAGGAACATAAATTGGGCCCATCAGTGGCACCTACTGTGTAGAAGAAATTGTAAGCAAAATTGCAAAAAAAAGGTGTTTATTTTTATACACTAGCAGTCACTTTTTGCTTGTTTCTATGGTTTTTCTGAAAAGAAAAAACCAGGATTGTGTGGGTGCATCAAACACGGAAAAGGGGTGCTAAAAACCTTCGGTACTGAAGGGGTTAAGTATGGTTTGTCATGGACATACTGTTTACATAGACATATACACATTAAAAAGATTAAGGGGGTATGTCTGGCTACAGCTCAGACAGCAAACAACTCACTTCATACTCGACCATGCGTTTGTTTGTGAGGTCGGCCTTGTTACCGGCCAAGGCAATGACAATGTTGGGACTGGCTTGTCTCTGCAGCTCCTTAACCCATGTCTTGGCTCTAGCGAATGTCTCCTGTATGAAAAAGGCACAACAGGTTAAAGTGAAATCATTGTGGTCACAGCTTAACACCACAGCTTTCAAAACCAATTTCTCCTACTAAAACTACCAATATCTAGTATCGGTCCCCCTTTGCAGTTATAACATCTTCCACTCTACTGGGAAGAATTTCCACAAGATTTTGGAGAGTTTCTGTGGGAATTTTTGCCCATTCATCCAGTAGAGCATTTGTGAGGTCAGACACTGATGTTGGATGAGAAGGCCTGGCTCGCAATCTCCGTTCCAGTTCACCCCAAAGGTTTTTTGGTGGGGTTGAGGTCAGGGCTCTGTGTCGCCATTCAAGGTCTTTCACACCAAACTCATCCAACCATTTCTTTATGGACCTTGCTTTGTGTACTGGGGCATTCCTGGAATATAATAGGGTCTTCCACAAACTGTTCCCACAAGGCTGGAAGTGTAGCATTGTCCAAAATAAGAACGCTCACCTGTTCTTAAGATTTAAAGGTGGATGTAGGAAAGGCATAATTCAACGTGAAAACCAGATACTATTTAAATTAAAAAAGTAATCGGTCCATACTAGATATTTAAAAGCAAACTTCACTGTCACACCGTTCTCTCCTAATTATCAGATCAGAGGCGGCTGCAGCTGCTCGCCTCGAATGGAACAACGGCACTCCTTTTGAATGTTTCTTCCTCACAGCACACTGAGCCTTGGCCTCTGATGGTTATACCCGTGCTTGTCATAGTGTATTTATTCCTAGTGTAGTCTATAGTGTTGTTCCTGTATTTGATCCGGCTTGATCCTGACTATCCTGAACTCCAGCTACCTGACCTCAGCATTGATATGGCTTATCTTGAACTCCGGCTACCTGACCTCGGCATTTATACGGCTTATCTTGAACTCTGGGTACTTGACCTCGGCATTAATATGGCTTATGCTCAACTCAGACTTCCTCACTACGACTTGTCTTGACTACTCTGCATGTGTACTCGAGTCTACCCCCGGTCTCAGAGGGTCCTCAGAAAGTCCCATGGTCACTCAAACCCAAAAGACTCAACCCGAGGGGGAACCGGTTGAAGGGTGAAGAACTATTCTGAGACTGATGGGCTTTCTCTTGTGGGGACACCGTGTCCTATCCTGCAACAGCATGTCCCCTGCTGACATATTATTGCCGTATTTGCTCGATTATAAGACGTGGTTTTTTTCAGAGCAAATGCTCTGAAAAATACCCCTCGTCTTATAATCGGGGTCGTCTTATAATCAGACCTCAAATAGGTCTGACTATGAGACGACTAAGATCCAGATCCCCCGCAGCTGCAGGGGACCTGGATCCTCCTGTCCCCCCCCCCGCGCCCCATGGGGGGCGATGGACGCAGACAACCACCGCTGCTAGCCACACCTCCTTCTGGCTGCAGCTTAAGTTGTCTACGCGAATCACGTAGACATCTACACGCTGCCAAGGCTGCATGACAAGGGAGTCAGAAGCACCGGTAAGTTTGGGGGGGGGGGGCGTGGGAGTGTTAAATGGGGGGCATAAGGCATTTCTGGAGGCAGAGTGTTCTATGAAATGCCTTTTAACCCCCTTAATGCCACTCTGCCTCCTGAAATGCCTTAAACCTCCCTATGTGCCACTCTGCCTCCAGAAATGCCTTATACCCCTATATGCCACTCTGGCATTAAGGGGGTTAAAAGGCATATTATGGGGCAGAGTGGCATTTAGGTCAAAAGGCATATAATGGGGCACAGTGGCATATAGGGGGTATAAGGCATTTCTGGGGGCAGATGTGCATAACTGGGTTGGAAAATAGAAGGAAATAAAACCAAAATATTTTTCTCAATCATAGCTTTTATTAAAAAAAAATTGTTTACATGAATTAATATTTACTGGTAAAACTTTTTTCCTATAGGGTCGTCTTATATTAAGGCTTTTTCTTTTTTTCCTAAATTAATATTCAGATTTGGGGGGTCGTCTTATAATAAGGGTCTTATAATCGAGCAAATACGGTACTCTTTATTCTCATATATACCAATCCTAGCGTTTCTTCATGCAGCATGTCTGCCCATTTTGTGTCTCCCGATCTACGACAGACATCTATGATAAAGCATCTGAGGGTACGAAACTTGTCAGGTGCTGTTTTTATGCATTTGGAGAGTCTTACTGGATAAATAAAGATTTTTTTCCGTTATAATATGCTGTGATGATTTATTCCTGGATGTGGAGGCAGAATGCTGGTCCCTCCATTTCATTTTTTTTTTTTTTTAATAACCGTTCTGACCCTCTCAGTAATGCTTCTGCAACTTTTTGGTAGCTTTTAGTGAAAGAGGGAATAATTGCATATATTTTTAGTCTTTAATCATGAAACGTAACTTATTGCGTAAAGTTTCACGGTTAATATGCAGCCATTGGATCTCTCCTAATGCATTGGTTTGTCTTTGTCGGTCTATTCTTGTCTCGTCATTCTGCTTCGAATATATATGTATTGTAAGAAGCGCTGTTTAAATTGTTGGCGCTACGTAAATAAAATAATTCACATTCAGATTATTACATCTGGACTGTTAATATCCACATTAAATTCATAGGACAGTTTAAACATACAAAACACTTTCAAACAAAGGTTTCTGTTAATTATTAGAACCTCTGTCATAACACGGCTTGTTAGGTTTGATACTAAAAATGTATGCTTTGTTGTGAATACAAATAACACAGACATGCGTGGGATACAGCGGGATACAGCGGGATACAGCGAGATACAGCGAGATACAGCACAGACACGGTCTCTCAAACTGCCTTCGCTTACAGCAGTGACACCTAGTGGCAATTTTAAGAACTGCTTGAATATTTTTTGTTTCCCGTTTTAGCAATAAAAGTCGCATAGAGATGGCCAACCTAGTGTAGATCACACTAGGTTGGCCATCTCTATGCGTCTTTTATTGCTAAAACGGGAAACAAAAAATTCCCTGCCCTGCCCTGTCAGAAATTGAGATGTGGGAGCTGGAAAAACAAAACAAAAACTTCCTCCACACCTATCTTTGGATACCTGTGAGGGCTTACCGACCCAGGAGTGTCCTGCTACGCTCATGCACGGCTTGGCTTAGCCACTTGCTTTATCTATTAATACAGCTTTCAGTATTATTTATACCCAGGAATAACCTACATTTATAACTTATTTGGAATGTGCCATCAATTTACATAGCACTTTACACGTAGATTTTAGTTCCTTTTTTCCCGCAATTACTCTGATAAAGATAAAATATTTTACCTGATTGGTGATATCATACACCACTATCGCAGCTTGTGCTCCTCGGTAATACATTGGTGCCAGACTGTGGTACCGCTCCTGTCCCGCAGTATCCCATATTTCAAATTTTACCGTCGTGTCATCCAAGCAAACAGACTGTGTGAGAAAAGCAGCTGCCGAGAAGATCACAACAATAAATTCATTCAGATAATCAGATTTTTTTATAATACGTATGGCATTCTATCTCAGACATACAAGTCTTGGCTGTGAAACAGAATAGTAAACACAACTAGAGTATTGCTTCCGGGACTATTTCATCACTTGGCAAAGTGGACATTTGGTTCTAGCCAACTATTAAAGTCACCCAACAAGAACCCATCCTATGCTACCAAGTGATTGTGTTTTTTGTTTTAAGGAAAAATATCCACTTTCTACAAACTTTAAAAGCCAATACATGAAAAACACCATCACTGAGTTTACAAAGTATATTGGGCATTGATAGTGACAAGCTGGAAGAGGCCATCAAACCATCAAGGTACAGAAATGCTTCACCTAAACATCTAGTGAGGCTCAAAATGTATTTTCAGTATGTTTTAGTTACTAATTGCCAATTATCTTTAATGTTAGTAAATAGTCTTACACTAATGGGCACAAATAAATGTTTTTCAAGTAAAATGTGTGCAAATACACTGGCCGGCAGCAGAGCGCTTACCACCGATTGTGCTCTCCTGGAACTCATGGAACTGTCCTTTCACAAAGCGCAATACCAGACTGGACTTGCCCACAGCCGATTCACCCAGCAGCACCAGCTTGAACTGGCAGATTTTACTGGCCTGTGATTGACCGTTTGGCCTAGCAGCGCCTCTCCCGGCCATATCCTGGAAACTAATTACAAGAAATGCTCCAGAGGACAGAACCTCCCAGGGCGGAACTGGCGTGAGGCAGCAGATTCAGCAAGAGAACCTGGGTAAAAGAAAACAGTATTAGATTATATTTATAAAGGTGGCAATAATGTACGCAGCACTTCTTACAAAACATATATTCATTGGGTAGAACAAAACTAGAATTGACAGATAAGCTTACAAACTAGAGGATCTTGCGTTCACATTGTTGTAACTACACACAGCAAGCACTGTGAGCAAGTTGATGGTAGGTGAAGCATGTCCTCCAAGAGATAGATGTTTCGTATGGAAGACATTAAAAAGATGAAGACGCACCATGCTCAAGGGCAAGCCATGCTGATTAAACTTTTAGAGAAATGCAAGGGGTCAAGTACAAGTTTAGCAAGCAAAGTGTCAGACAAAGCAAGCAGGGTGCAGGCATTAGTAGCAGGAAGGAAGAGGTGGTTCTACCTTATTACAGATCTCTGGCCAGCGCTCATCTAGAGTATTGTGTACAGTTCTAGAGACCTCATCTCCAGAAGGATACTTTTTTAGTTCAGAGGATGGTTAGAAAAAATGCTGGAGGGTTTGCAAGATTAAAAACTAACAAGAGAACAAAAGAAGATGTGATGGGAAGCGATTTCATGAAGGGCGAGCGAGAATTTTATTTAAAATACAGAAGAAATGTTACAACAAGAGGTCACAGTCTAAAAGTAGAGGGTCAGAGGCTTAGGTGTAATGTACGTTTTAGGTAACCAAGGGGGTTGTTAAGGAGAAGAGCCCGCAGAAAAAGTGGTAGTAAGTAATAAAGTATCCTGAATCCAACATGCGGCAAAGGTCTGAAACACGGGCGGATTAGATGCACCAGACGGTTCTTATCTGCTGCCTAATTCTTGGTTTCTATGTATCCATTCCGAAGGAGGATAACGGGGATGGTGAGCTGGCAAGGCCAGATTAAATGGAGCGGGAAGCTCATTGATGTAATATTTCCAAAGCAATCACAGCTCTTTAAGTTTTATGGTTAAATACACCTCAATATCACTGATGGCCTCCCTGGTTAATGATAGAATACTATCGAGGCACAGAACACGGAGCGGACCGAGTGTTTATCCTTAACTGGGTTCCTTCCATCAGTCTGAGATACTCAGGGAGGAAGAGGAAGATATTCTTTGCTCATTAGGTGCGGTATCCAAGCTATTTAAGGACTGGTAGCTATAGTTCACTATAGGGGTTATTTATAATGGCGGGACAAACCCAAATTTCCATCAGTGACAGAAACGTGAGCTTGTGACAAGTTATAACATTAAAAACCAACAGAATGAGCAGGTCAGAGACACGTGCACCAACTCGCTAAACCTGTTGGGTTTCTGTACCGGTGCAGCCTAGTTATACCAAAGGAAAAAGTTACAGACATTTGACACGATCAGTCTCATTCGGTGGTATCGTAACCGACATAAATGTCTAAAAGCACAGCTGCCTCAATACATCCCGGCAGTGAAGCCAACGTGCGGGATCATGGCCAGCGCGACTATATGGCAGTAGTCACCGAAGCTGCAGAAGTATGATCACATAAGCCATCGATGTGGCTGCGTAAATAAAATGAAAGCTGCTTCTTTCTCTTTCCTGCATTAACATCTTGTCAGCTTGTTGTACGGGTCATGGTTCCAATCAGCCTCGGCCAAGCGGAACAGTCGCTGTAACCCAAACATTCCTCTGGTGCTACAATTAAAGGCTACAGGGAGGTTAATCTTCCACGTCCTGTGACCAGGTAAACATCACATGGCTAAAAGATTTTTGTTCCTAGGATTCTAATCGCGTTGCCCTCAAAGCCGAGGAATCGGTGACATTCTGGGCAAAACCAGCCACTTAGACACACGTATTTTTGCTATTTATGTGTGTTATGTTGCACAAAACAGATAAGAATGAGGAATCCTTTAAGAAGATGCATGGTTGAGGTTGATCCTATATGTATAGTAAAGCAAATCCAGAGGGAAGGCACACGGAGTTAGCAGTAAGGATCAGGGAGAGAAAATGGTTACATATAAAAGGATAAAATGTTACTTGCGGTTTGAAGGGATACACGGTCACACTATCTCACAGTTAAATGCAAAGTTATACAGACTTGTTCTAGTTTAAGACTTTATGCCAAAACAGTTACCGAGAGGGGGGGGCTAGTGAAGTTGTACATAGTATAATTCCCCAATTAAGATAAAAGTGGAATATAACGTATGAAAATCCATAAATCCATTTAAAAATAGACAATCCCATACATCTATCGTATCGCTTAGCTTTCTTTAGGCATAATAGTGGTATCCAAACTGTCCTCCAGAGACTGCTAATGGTCTGCAGGGCCATTCGCGATATGAATCTGAAGGCAGGTAAGAACCATTTGGCCCATCTAGTCTGTATAGACTGTTTGTTCAACCCATGAATTGGCCGGCTCACTCAAGTCCTATACTACATAAAATATATACATATATATATACACACACACATACACACAATCACATAAGGGATTTTTAACTCTTGAAAAACCCACAGAGGTGCTGAAGAAATAATGCAATGAGACGTTTGAATACTATTTCCGCATGTAATGATGTAAAGGAAAGGGTTCTTCCCATCTCCATGACAGCCATTTCCTAAAATGTTTGGATCTGGCACGGAAAACATGATGGATAGTTGAGTTTCAGCCCCAAAAACAGGAAACATAAGAAACATCTTATCAATCCTACCCAACGTCCAGATGTATAGATCACTGCGAGTCACATTCCACACTGATAGCTACGCACAGAACGGACGCTATTCTGGGATTCCCAGTCAAAGAGGGGGGTTTCACAGAAAAAGTCATTCAGAGGTAGAACGGTGTAAATCGGCAGGGGGAATTCACTAGGATTATTCTTTATACACAGCAGCCAAAAGGAACTACCAAGTATACAAAGTATAAAGCGCTTGGACGGTGCAGCAGAACATACTGATCCTGTTTTCAAAACAAAGTGCATTCCACAGTTGAGTCCAAAGAAATGCAGCCAAAATAATAACATCATAACCCACTCCCTCTGTGACAGCGTTTCACCAGTGGGTTGGGACTGTAGAATATGAAGATTTCAAAGACAAATGCACAGACGGTATCTTAGCGCTGCACTGTTTGACTGCTGCCCCAGAGTTTAATGATTACACGCGTGTCCATGTTTGCCGTTTGATTTCCCGCTACGGAGCTGCCTGGGCTCCAGTCCATAATTGCACTTTAAAGGGGAAGTTGGAAGCCTCATGCAGCCACACCGATGAAAAATTAAATCAACAGGAGCACTTTCTGAGCCTGCCAGCGGTCAGCAAGGGTCTCATTAGCCCCGCTGGTACGTGTGCGAAAGCTGCTACTGAAACTCCCAAGTACACGCACACTACCGACACACATACATCTCCTGCAATGCAAGTATTTGGGGGCACGGATGGAACGCAACCGAAAGAGAAGTCTCAAAAAAATAAAAAAAATAAAAACTTAGGTGCCAATTTGTTTCATGCTAAAAACATGGAAAGACAGGAAAAGTGTTGGGGGAGAGTGTGTATGTGCTGTCTCAGCAAACACACCCTCGCTCCTTTGGGCGGTTCGGTTATAGTGCTGCCATCTAGTGGTGAATGACTGCAACAGGCATTGTCATATACACAGCTGCCAAACAGCACAGGAAATGGAATCATTTAAACATTCTATATAACATGTTCCATCCATTAAATAAAATACATCATAACCCATCACTGTGCTCTATGACAAGGCAGGTTTCACATACTAGGACTGCAAACACAACATTCCATTTCCAATCACTCATCTGGCTTAGGTACTTACCTTTTGAGGAAGCTGCAGCACACCTCCCCCACCTTGGTCCAGTTTTACACCATCATCAGCTATGTGGAGCAGCCAATCAAAAGGAAAGCGCCACTACTAAATCTCGCGTGTGCAGGAAGTGCTCCCATTGTCTCGTTAGACCAACCAGAACTTTCGAGTGACCCAGGGGAGGCCATTCGGGATCCACTTACTACTTGTGGAAATCAGGGTTGCGGGACTATTTGATACATACTTTAACACACACACACGTAATTAAAACCTCTTACAGTAACAATATACATTGTGTTTTTTCTCTTAAGAAAGGCTCCTCATCGGAGGCTTAAGTGTCAACATTTAACATTTGTAATCAGTGGAATACAAGAATTAAGTCCCACTAGAGCTCCTGTTTGTCTAAATATATTCTTCTTGGTCATTGGAAGCACCAGGGCATATTTGCTAAGGCTTTTGAGCGTGCCACTCACTTCTGGATTGTGTTGATTTCAAATATTATATATATATATATATATATATATACACATTTATATATATATATATTAAAACTTCCCTCACAAACACTCTGACAAACCAAAAAACCACGTACGCATGTGAGAAATAGCGAAACTGCCAAGGATGTGTGCGAAGAACACACAGTAATACTTGAAAGAAGTACAAACGAGAAAAGCCAGGAGACCGTCACACGCCGTAAAGAATGACGGATAAGCTGCTCATCGCTCTTAGAAGACAAACGGCTCGCTGCCCGGAATCGTTCTTGATGCCCTGGGATAGCGAAATGGGTAAAATGTACTTCAACTTCCTTACGGATTGGGGAGAGAACCTTCACATCAGCCACTTTCTTAAAAATCCAAAAAGAAATTTAAACCTAAACAAATTGATACACATTCGCAAGAGCGGGACAAGCCAACCTGTAGATCTATTACTGAATGGAAAGATGGAAGTAGGGACGTTCAGAGCTCAGCCAGAAAAAACAGAAACAAGCTGGTTTGAGAAAGTTTTCCTTCTAAATAACATTATCAAGTAGTTAGAGAGCAAAAACGGGGATTTTGCTCCACTTTTCCAACCCGCCAGCCATATTGGGAGTTTATAGCGACTGCCAACCGCACAGTAATACGAGCTACAACTAACCACAATATAAATGCAGCCATCGCGTGGAACGAGCGGCCCCGCAGGACGGCCCCGCGCCGCCCCGAGCTCCTTTCCGGTTTTATTTTTACTGTTTCAACTCAAAGACTGATTTAATATCCATTCCTCCTTACAAGGGCTGTCACGGACAGCAAGCCCTTAATAATGGCGACGTCTTAACACCCTTTCGAGTTGAGTGTAGGAAGCCTTTGCGTTAAGATGCTTTTGTATAGCTGAGGGTGATGGGAGCCACACAATGGCTCATGTAAGGATTTAGAAATACAGGAGTAAGGGGGACGCTGAAAGGCCGGGGTCTTGCGGGATAAACAGCCTTATGTAAAGAAAATGAAGATTCTTACGGCCGAGGGATATATTATAAAAGTTATCGCATGTCCTGTGCTTCTACTTCTTGTATCGTGGAGAGTTTATACACAGATGCAGCAATTTACTGTCCTAGGCAGCTTTTTCAAATAATAACGCAATAATACTCATCTCTAAGTAGTTTAATATACATTACTGAAAAAGGTGGCACAAAGTTAACATCTACTGCACAGAAAAAATTGGGGCGAAGGTGGACACTATGTAGGTTTAAAGGGACCTCTCAGCTTATATATATAGACATACATACATATTTATATCTATATATATTAAAGTGCATATGATGGCTGAAGTTAGTACTTACCTTCTTTTAATGCTGAAGCGCAACACCCCTTCTGTGCTCCATGATTGCCATCAGTTCTGGCCAATCAGGGAGCAGGAATGGCTCCCAATGGAATCAGTGTGTGTACCATATGCACATATACCTGGGGGTCCCATAGAACCCTCCCGGAGAGTTTGGGCGAGCACATAGGTGCTGGAGAGTACTATTAGTTTGGGTTTCTTGCCTTTTGTGTCACTAGCAGAAAAACCCTCAACTTCATAAAGCAACTTCTAGGACACCCCTCTACGGTGATCTGTCGGGGGCTCAGCCCGCCAGGGACAGTAAGACAAAGATGTTACCGGAATCAGAACAGAAAGTTTCCTGAACTACAATGGTAAAAAAACCTCCTAAACTATGGAAGGAAGAAAAAGGTAAATACAAAAACAGACGCAAAAAAAACACTTAGGGATTGACAAAGTATACATTACTCGCACTTCATAATAAGCCACCGCTTCACGCTACTAACTCAGAACGATGATTTACTGCACGTTCCTCAAGCTTTCCAAGTAATACCCCCAACAATTTAGACGATATGTTTTAGACACAAACGTTGCAAACTAACACCAAATTACTCAGAACCATGTCGGGTATAACGCGTATTAAGCGGCAAAAACATTTAAAATATGTAAATAATAATAAGGTGCCATTGTTTGCCTAACAGGACACAAAACTATTCAGAATTAGAGATTTAATCCCAACCGTCACGTCAAAGTCTAGCGCGGAATGAAGCAAGCCATAGCGTGTCAAACGGCCCGGCGCAGAACGATGACTCCGCCGGCGGAAACCCGACAGTCACAGGACTTGCTTTAGATGTAATAAAAAGCTGGGTGCCACAGCAGGGAGGTACGTGGATGCGTTAAATGTAATAAGTATATGAAAGCAGTTAAAAAGCTCACATAATGCTTTATTTAAATGGTGCCAACGAGATCTAAGGGAAAGGCTTAGACGTTTTTGTAATAGCTCACAACGTACTTTCTGCCCAGTATGGGCAATTTTATCATATTAAATTCATCTAACCGCCATGGCCTAGAGTACAGTACAGCACAGACTACATGAAAACACATAATTATCCATCCTGGCGTACCCTAGGCTGCAGTTAACAGGCCAGATTTTAAGGATCTCTCCAATTCTGTACTGTTGTTAATGCAAGGATTGGCAGCCATAAGTGACATTTATTCATATAGCGCCAGCAGAGGCCGTAGCGCTGTTACACTCAGTGGAGCCATAGGCCATAGCATCTAAGTATTTTTACAGACACATTTATAAAAAGAAAAACACATATATGGCCCATAAGAAATCCAAAACTCTGCACAACCTCATCAGTCTGCGTGTTCAGAATTATTATTATCTTTTATTTATATAATGCAAGTACTTAAAGTGATCTGTTTAAAACATCCATCAGGGTAAACTATACCCAGAGCATCATGTGATGTCTGTAGCATATATGTTACCGGAACAGAACGAATATACCCCATTCTAACAATGCAGAGATATTACAGCAAACCTGCCTCTGATCCTACACATGCACAGTATATATATATATATATATATATATATATATATATATATATATATATATATATATACATACATACATACATACATACATACATACATACATACATACATACATACATACACACACACACACACACACACACAGCACGTATACAGGTATATACTCAATGCATGCATATATATATATATATATATATATATATATATATATATATATATATATATATTTATAAAGAATTGTGCACAGTCACGGGCAATGTCCAGCCGACACAGAGGCACAAGCTGAGTTCAGATGAGGTGCAGAGTATATGTACAGCAGGCACACGGGGGGTGGGACGGGGTCTGGTACCTGAATGCCGGCTTATTAACAGGTAAGGGGGTCATACACATAAAGGAAGTTACCTGACACCGGGTGCCACCGTCTCCCAGTCCCTAGAAACACACAAAACCTCCCACTCTGCCTCAGATGTCGAACACTAACACTGCAGAGAGTCACCCAAACCCTGCGGCACAGCCGGAGGAGGTCCGAAGCTGACGAGATGAGGGCCAGCAAATCGGAACGCGAGAAAGGAAAATGACAGCCGATCGCCCCGCAGAACGACAGTCACATCCACCAATAGAAATTAAGTATACTTATCCACACACCGCCCATTTCAAGAGGCGTTTAGCGCTACTGTGACAAGGCAGGCCGAGCGCTGACATTTAAGTCTAGAAGCCAATAGAAAGTTTGCGTTTTAATGATTAGCAAGGATAACAGCCAATAGAAAAACGCAGACGATCTTCCTTTAGGCCGTGCCCGATCTGTTTTCAGGAAACGCCTGTGACAGGAGGAAGCAAATCATAAACAAAATAAGATGACCCAAAAGGGCGGGGCAATTGTCTTCGAATTATTGAAGGAAACGCCCTTATGGGACGCTGGCTGTTGCCGTAATGCTGGCGGCGACGGCTGGCATTAAAGTTACTCCGCTCAGGAAATGACGTCATTCAGATATAGAGTCGGCTTGGAGGTTCGCGATCCATGAATTTTAGTGTTCTACGGCGTTAATGTCCCGTTTTTCCTCCTTCATTTTTATATTTTCCGTCAACGGCTTCTTCTCCTGAAATTGAAGGCATAATACTTTTTTTTATTGATAAGCTTGATAGCGGTGAAAATGTTTAGTATATAGGCAGTGACGTAACTACAAGCCACAGAGGCCTGGGGCGAAAAATGCCCCAGGGACCCCCAACTGCAGAATGCCCACAGTGCCACCTTTGCCCCAAACAGCTTGTGAGTGTCCCCTTTTAAACCCAAGCAGCTTATCAGTGCTATCCTAACCCCCAAGCAGCCTACCTGTGCCATCTTTGCCCTTACCCTCCATCGTATAGTCTCTCACACAGTCATTGATCATACACACACACACTTATACAGACATTCATGCTCACACACACTTATGCATGTACATGCATGCTCACAATCAAACATACATACCTGCACCTGCTTACACACCTCACCTCCCCTGTGCTTTCTGTCCCGCTGCCTGCACGCAGCCTCTATTTCACGGCAGGTTAACATGACCTCAATACGTTCCTGACTCTCCGTGACAGGGACAAGTGATCGCAGTGGACACCCTGGCACCCAAGAGGCACAGGCCCCATTGCAGTTGCGACCCCTGCAGTTACGCCACTGTATTTGGACCAGATAAAGAAAGTCCCGGGGACGCACTTTTGCAGTTATATAACTAACCAAAACGGTTCATTATTCTATAAACGTACAGAGTACAGCGTTAGCTGTAAAAAGTTGGTTGGCCAGTTGGTTGTCCTGTGGTTGTGGGAGGGGCTTCAGAATGATATCCGACGCCCTCCTCTCAAACAGCCACGTCGCTTAGGTTTCATCATCATTTCACACCCATGTTTTCCAACCCCTTTTCTTAGCTATCTTTTTTTTCATGGGTGGCCCTCTTCTAGGCCTACTAGGTAGATTGGCTTCAGCACACCACTAACCAAATTACTTCCTGTTTCCTTATCCCCCTGACTCTCTCGCTAAACAACTCTACTTCTGTTCTCTCATATCCTATAAGGCTTAGCCAGACATACTACTTCCATTATGCTGGCTGAGCATCATGGGAAGTGCAGCAACAGTAAAGCTGCAGATGCTAGCTGTGAACTAAAATTCCTATGATTCTCAGCCAGCCAGATGTTCACCATAATGCTGGCTGAGCATCATTGGAAGAGTAGTCCACAGCAGCAGATTTTTTTTTTTAATTAAAAAAGGCTGATGTTAGCCTCCCTCCCAGGACCCCTACACACTGCCTTTACACACACCTGCCCATAAACACATATATACACATACACTGCCCTTACACACACACATATATACACATACACTGCCCTTACACACCAGCTAACAAAAAACTATACTGCTCTTACACACACTGGCCCATGTACACACACACACACACAAGCATACAAACACATACACTGCCCTTACACCCCAATCTCTTACCTTTTCCTCCATCTTTCTTCCTCCATCCTGCATCCTATGGTGGGAGCGCGAGGTCTGAATCTGAAGTGACAGACCTTGTGCACCCTAATGTTGAGCCGACTAGAGCGAGATTGCTATTTCCCAGCTAGTCTGTAGGTTGCAGCTGCTGATCGGGCATCTGTGTGTGCCCCCCCCCCAGCTGCACCTGAGGTGAGTATCGCTCTCGCCTCACCCTTCCTCTGCCCCTGCAAATCAGGACTGTCCTGCCTAAAATGGGACAGTTGGGGGCATGCATAAGGCCCTCCATACAATTCTGTGCTCATAAGCAAATACTACCCTACTTGATCTTTATGTTCTTCCCATGGGCTAAGGCTCTCCTCCTCACTTATCACCTCTTCCTGCCTACAAGATTTTCCTTGGGCTGCCTCATATCTCTGGAATCTACTCCCACCGAACCTTCAGAGAAGTATACCATCTTAGCTGCTAGAACTTCATTGTCATTGATACAACCTCCACACTACCTCTCGCTTTCTCTGTTCCTTATGTTTGTCACCCCATTCCCTCAAGATTGTAAACTTGCTAGCAGGGCTCTCTCCACCTAATGTATCGGTTTGTCTTAGTCTGTCAATTCTAGTCTAGATCATACACTTAGAATAAATATATTGCAAGAAGTGCTGTGTAAGTTGTGTACGCTATATAAATAAAAGATAATAATAGTAGAGATAGGTTAATAAGGAGGAATTATGAAAGAGGTCCCGGGAACAGGAACTTAAGATACCGGTTTGTGTGGTATACAGATAGTTTTCAATATATATAACTTAGTTTAATCTATCAACAACAATGTATAGGCTAATTTAGTGTATAGAACAGCATACTGCAAAAGGACAAGGGATATACGCAGAAAAAGGTAAACATAATCTTTAAATTGTAGTTGATTAAGCATGCCAGCTGAAGGTTTGCTAATGTCACATGCCAATAAATCGGAGCTCCCCAGGTCAGGATAGGATGGGAATTGGGCATGGTGAAACGCAACTCCCACGCCCCTGAGGAGACCACGGAGACCAGAAGAAGCAGCGCTGCACCTGGAGAATTCCAAGGCATGTACAGTATATGTCCTATTTAATTGGCGTAGATATTTTAACTCATTAAAACGTCAATGACGTTCCATGCCAGCATGAATAAAGTGTCCCAAAACTACACGACGGCATGGAACCTCATAAAGAATGTAGCAGCGTGCTCTCCTGTGCTCTTCCCAGTGTAATAGACTAACTTGACACTGAGAAAACTCTCTGATCCTTGCTGTTATGCACAACCAGCCACCCCCACCTGCAAATAAAATCAATAAATCACAAAACACAAACAAGAAAAATAAGAAAAAATAACCCTACATCCACATTTTATGTATATATTTTTTTTTTTAGAAATTGACTGGTGACCCTGTAGACAAACTGATACCAGTGATGGGAGTTGTGGCCCACGAGAAAAGCAAGAAAGGATGCATACTTGTGAAAATGCATATACTTTTGTGGGGTATTTTGAGCTGGTAGGCTGCTAAACAGTCCCAAACCAGACATAATATTCTGAAAATACAGGGTTTGTTCCATTTTGGGCCCCATATTTTCCAAAACCCATATAAAGCCTATCCATGTGGGATGTTTCTGTAATCTAGAGAAACAGCTGAAAACATTTTGGTGGGTTTTTCTGCAGTTACATGTAAAACACAATCATGCGCGAGCAATCTTAAGAAAATTAGGAGTCCTAAAAAAGGAGAAAGTGTAAAAATGCTGAAATGTTTCAGGTTTTTGGGCACAAAACGCTTCCAGTAAGGAAGGGGTTATAAATCATCCCAATATATACAGAAATATATATATTTTAAAATATTAAGGAGATTAAAGTTCAATTGCATTAGACCAGATTTAAAACAAAAACCAAGAGACAAACGTTTAAAGTATTTTCAAATTTATTTTTATGAAAAAGGCCTTTCATGGAACACGGGGGAGAAAGAATAGTTTGGTTAATCCTAATCCTAATTGTTTTTAAAGTAGGAAGAATGGTGAAAATGCCCCTATTAGGAGAAAGAAGGATAATCCTAGAGCTTTGTGCTCACATGATTCCGAAGTCTGGTAAAAACCTGCACACCGATTGTGTGTCAGGCGAAATGTAGACCTAAATACAGCTAGGTGGCGGTTTCCTTTCAGAGAAAAGCTGCACATTGAAGAATACAACGCAGATAAAATTAACTACAGGCGTTGAAATAGTCTCCTTGTTCAGTAAGCGGAGACATAACTCCCTAGAAGAATCACGGTGACTTCTAGAACATTTGTTCCATTGCTGATCCGAGAAAGTAAAGCTTATCTCAGTGTAAGCCTTCTTGTAAATAGAGTTTCGTTCAGATTTCCAATGAAGAAGGTACAATGGTACCTTACTTTTACGGTTTTGTGCCTAGAAGTACTTATTCAATCGAACACATATTTAAACCAGGGGCACTATTTAGTATTGTTTTAGAAAACACTAAAAACTGGTGCACAGTAGGTTAACAATTCAAGGAGCAGGATACAGGCAGCATAGTCCAAGAACCAAGCCAAGGGTCAAAAGTCAGGAGGTCAATAAAGGTCAGGTAAGGTCAGGAAGGTGTAGCAAGGAACACAAGGGGAATGGCGACTTGTACATAAACAGATACCAGGGCCTGGCAACATTCAAGCACATAATGAAGGGAGAGAAGGTCTGTAAATAGAGCTGTAGGTTTAAGGACTATGGCTTCTTCACTGCTCTATCCTGCTAGGCATTAAAAATATTGCCATCTGTGTAAAAGAATGGGGTGGGGGTAAAAGAGTATAAATTTCCTTACCTGTGGTGCAAGGCACGTGTGTCTTTGGATGTGTAAGTGCAGGTGTGTGTTAGAGACTGTGTTTTAGTGTGAGTGCCTCTCACCAGGTCAGGCTCTGAATCCAAGTCTGCAATGCCACCTTGTGAGCGCCTGCTTGGTGTGTTGGGCGCCTTAGATGGTGCCTTCAATAATTTGTAGTAGTATCTGTGGCCGTGCTGTTGATACCGCATAACTTATATCAGAAAGTATTTTTAAAAACGGTTTTGATATAAATATATTTGAAAGATAAATAAAACTTGCTTCCTACTATGCAGCATAGCGTCAATGACAGAGGAGGAAAGGCCCTTTTTTTTTTATGGAAAACAAAAAACACTGAACTGAGCATGTTCAGGGGGGCAGGATGCACATGCTCAGAACACTGGTTGGCAGCAATGGTTTTCAAGTGGCAGAAGTGGAACCCAGAAGAACCCGGCTGTGCACGCGTGCTGCTCTCTAAAAGCCCTGCCACCAGCTGGCGTTGACTCTTGCGGTCTCCCGGGAACCTAAGAGGAAGAAGGTGGCTCACCAGAGACCCCGAGGGACGCCCGGTAAGACAGTATGCCCCTAAAAAGACACTCCCTGGGAGCGAGTAGTGGGAGGCGTTACATCCGGTTTTCATGGAACCAGAGAAGAAAAAAAATAAGAAACGGGATGATGGTCTCACTCCTACCTACAGGTAGGTCATACCCGCTGGGCATGTGGGAGGGGAGGTCTCTCTCTCAGTTCTGCTCTTCTTGGCCTAACTCAGATGAGAGGAGACTATATTTCACCTGTGCTGTTAAGAATAACATGGTAAAAACACCAGCCAGGTGGTGCGTATGCAATGGAAAAGAGTGCTCACCAACTGGAAAGTCTAGGCCAAACCTAGATGCAAAAGCTGGAAGAAAACCCCCCAAAAACACAAACAGCAGTGGAAGGTGTGGAACGACTGCAGGGTGTTTCCCAGAGATGAGGAGCCTGGGGTGTTTGCTTAGTTCATTAGTGCTTCAATATCTTTAGATGCAGTGAACTCCAACCAGATATACGAAGTCTCCTTATATGTTGGCATTAGATCAGAAACTGAATGAACTACTCAACTACCCTAACCTTCAACTTTGGAAAAAGCTCACAATTCCCTCCTACCGTATTACCAATCGGAAATCAGCCACTTGGAGGCAGTAAGCAAGTGTTTTGTGGAGGATTATTTGTTCAAGGATAAAGCTGATATTGTGGTGTTCTAAAAGGAGCATCACAGATGAAGTGAAAGGAATAATAATAATAATAATAATAATAATATTTAATTAACCTTAACTTGTTAAACAATTACAAACATGACAACACATCGCAAGAAGTTAAAAAATACAAATTTAAAAGCGTAACATCCAGAGCTAAAATAAAGAGCAGGCTTTTAACAGTTGAATGATTCTTTGTTAAAATATTTAGGATGTTGAATTTGTTGCTTAAGTAAAATCTATAACAGAAGTTTTAAATCTGTGCATGGATTAACTCTTTATAAATGTGCCACTTCAAAAAACTAAGTGACTGGCTTGCTGGATTTGGAATACACTTCCATGTGTGGTGCGGGGGGAGGCTGTCATACCTGAACACCACTGTCTGGCCCCTGAACAGGCCATGTGCCCCCTCTATGCAGTCAGTCCTGTCACACCTTGCAATGTGTGCAGTTACCACGACACACAGCAATATGGGGACATCCAGATGCAAATGAGCTCAATTTGTAGTTTATGTATCTGTGTGCCAGTAGCCTGGAGACTCAAGTTATGGCAACACAGGCAATGCTTGGTGCAAATCACTAATCTAGAGCATTGCAGTCAATTTGTAATTTCAGTTACACAGCATCTGCATTTATAAGAAGGTACAATTTTTCAGGGAGAAAGTACAATTCTCAGTGAAGCTGCTTTTAACGGGAAGATACATACTTAACTTGAACACCTGGAATTGGGTGTACATTACACCTAAATTAACTATTTCCCCCGGACAGACTAACACATGGGACAGATTTAACTTAACTGCTTAACTAATCTGTGTGTGGGGGGGGGGTGAAAGAACATGTACCACATTGGCAGAAAGAGACTGAGTGCTTTGTATCACATGCAGCATCTTGCTATCCACTGTAAATAAATTACAATATAGTAAAATGATGCTGTTCTAATGTGGCACTGCCTTAAAAAATGATAAGGCACGCTCTAATGAATGCTGTTCTCAGTTTAAGCGTCCCATTCAAACACAGTCCTTCTGGTCAGCCATGGCTTTGCGATCACATCACTGTAATGAAGCCTCTTCCATCTATGTGGCTAATGCAGATGTGGGGCTGGTCTGGTCACATCTCTGAAGAAAGGATGCGTCAAGGCAGCCTTAGCGGAGATTCGCTTGTTTGAGTCATACTGAAGCATTTGCTGAAAGAAGAAGATAAAGAGTCTGTCAACAATATATAAAGATACCAGTATTTAGTCCAAATATTTTTTTTTCTTTACAACCAAATAAAAAGCAGAATCATGGGCATGTATGGGTACAATGACACCATGGAGTCACACGACTCACTGATCAAGCAAAGCAACTTATAATAAAAAATGCTTTTCAGTTCAAACAACTTGGTTTCAGCCAAGAATGTACATTACATTAAACAGTAACAACGGCACCGCAGAGTATTAAACATGCCTTATGAAGCTATATAAACATATATTCAGCTCCTGATATTGTATCATAGCCTTGGATAAAAAGGCAAAGATAAAATGTGGTTGCACAGTGACTACTCATGGGTTTCTTCTTCAGGGCTCTACTGATTAGGTTTCAACAGAGAAGTAAACCGTTTGAGAAAGTAACTTCTCTGTCTCTCTTCACACAAGATACAGGGTTGTCTAAGGAATAGAAATTGTATATGAAGACACCAATGCAAATCTAATGCTTACCATACTAGTCTGACAAGCTACACATTCTTATACAGTTACACTTTTTAATTCCTTACTTGGGTTCTGAAGCCACAGCAAGTTTAACGAGATGGGATACTAAATACATTAGGAAAGGAAAAATATAAATGAAAGGACAAAACACAGGCAAGGTTAAAGGAGTTTGTGTGTAGAGACAGCGCTCTGCATCACACACTTACAGCCAAAAGGTCTCTGCCATCTTCATCTAGAGGAGGGACTACTTTGCTAAAGTCCTGTCGAGCCCACTTTGGAAAGGTTGATTTGTAATCTGGCATAGACGTCACTCCTGGCCATGACACCTCGTCAGGAGTACCCAGAGTGCGGAAGATACGAAAAAGCTGGTCGATTTCAGAGTCTCCTGGGAACAGGGCTCTCCTAGTAATCTGTAACAAGAAGATTCAAACTCAGAAGCTAAATGGAGAGAGGGGAATAAAAAAAGCTGCAGACGGCAGGTATATTTGGGAACCTTATAATTTTTTTTTTTTTATTATTATTATTTTTTTTTTTTTAAGTATTACTTTTGGATACGTTCTAACTATCATGTATGTATTTAAATATAGGATGAACTAAAAAAAAAAAAAAAGTCAGTACTTTTAAACAAGATGTGTTACATGGTCCCTCTAGCTAACAAAAATCAAATTCCACTGATTATCACAAGGGCGTCCTACATCAGCACAAGCGCAATACACTCTTTATTGTAGCTAGATTCTGCCCTCAAGCTTCACATTCCTTTATCAGCAGAGCTTATGCAGAATGAAAGCCACTTCACAGCCTGCACAAGTCCAATCCATCCTTACACCCCTCTGGGAGAGGAAACGGCCTTGGTATCAGACGCACATCCAAGTCACAAGCAGTAAAACAAGGGTCTTATTCTCTGATGGGGTCACACACAGCAGCAGACAGATGCGCCCAACCTCAACTCTTGATAAACTAAGTGCGTTAACAAAATCTTATCAACTTCCTGGGAAAGTTAAAATCAGCAGACTAAGCGGGATTTGCAGTACCTATATTACAGTTACTTAGATTTACTCTTATGGCTAATGTATGGATGTCTGCTATCTTTAATCAGGGAATGTAAAGCAAAGACATAAAGAGTTCTATATTAATAAAAATACCATTTCTGCAAAAATGCAACCCAGACTCCAGATGTCCACAGCAGTGGAGTAGTATTTACAGCCGAGAAGGATCTCAGGAGCTCGATACCACAGGGTAACAACCTGCAAAGGGAGGCATAAGGTAATAAGGAAACAAAAGGTAAACTCGTTTGAAAAACACTGAATAAGTTTTAGGAAGGAAATATCTTAACCCATTGCAATCTTTGACAATGGGGCGAAAGTCAGGAATTGGCCCTTAACATTCCATGGTGTGAGTAGATAGTTATGCAGGCCAAAAAAAATTAAGCATGCATACACATATTTGTATGTGAGATTATATATATAATACACACACACACATATATATTATACTGTTAAGTGGTTGACTGGAAGCCCTCTTACTTTTCTTGTACCCATGGGGATCAAATTAAAGCACCACACAGATAGTTAAGCACCTGCAAGTCAATGTTTTAAGAGAAGTGGCTACCTCAGCCTGTTCGCAGCCCATGAGGTAGCTCAACTACACTCCTTTAACAAAATAAAAAAACCTTAAATATACCAAGAAAGGCGTACTTAAATCTCACTCACCTCATGGGTATAAGTCCTCACGGGGACACCAAAGGCACGTGCCAGCCCAAAATCTGCAAGTTTGATGGCTCCATCAGCATTGATAAGCAGGTTCTGTGGCTTGAGGTCTCTGTGTAACACTCGATGAGAGTGACAGAACGCCAATCCTTGCAGTAATTGGAAAAGGTAACTCTGAAGGGGGACAGGAAGAAGAAAATGCATTTTGTTCTCCATTCCAATGGATGAATGTCCAAGAGTGAGATACGACAACTAAATAGACAGAATAGATCAAAACAACTCACTTTAACAAGAGCCAAGGGGATTCCAGTGATATTAGAGCCATCCATAAATTTCTTCAAATCCTGATTGAGGAATTCAAAGACAAGGTACAACTTGTTCTCTGTATGAATAACATCAAGAAGCCTGGGATAGCAAAAGAAATGGAGTGAGAACACATGTGTCTGACACACAAAATGTAGCAATTATATTTACAAATGTTACTTGTGAAACACAAGTGAGTGTAGCCATAATTCTTGTTTACTTGTAAAATAAAAGCCTTGCTGGGATGTGATCTAGCAGAAGAACCCCTGGCAGTGGAAAGCGAGCTGGGCATTCAGTTTCGTTAAGGAATTGACAGATTAAGGTTCTCATCTGGCCGCAATGCTTGGACCAGCTGGGGCTTGGCGAACAGGACAGTCAGCATAGAACAGCCACGAAGCAACACCACTTACTTGACAATATTGGGATGGTTCAATTCCTTGAGAAGAGATATTTCCCTGATAGCTGTGCTCGGCACCCCTTCTGTCTCCCTGGGAAGGAAAAAAAAGAGCATTTTAATTATAGGATAGTTCAAGCTTTACAAATATACTACATTTCTTTTTAAACATGAATACTATACAGCACTGGAGCAAGTAGTTACATCAATTCAAATAATTAATTAATAATAATTAATAAATAATTGAAAAATATATATTTCAAAATAACTAAATTATATTAAAAAATAAAGGCTCCAGTTTAGAATTACATAACATGTATATCCGTATGTAGTAGAGTTTGTAGAGATGAAATGTATAATGTGTTTTTAAACAGGTATCATGCACCCTTTTTTTTTTAATCATTGAAGTGCCTCAATGTTGTCTTTTTGTGGCAGAAAGTGTCTCAGAGATGGTTAACATATCACACACTGTATATCACATCACACACGGGGGAAAGTGCCAGTCCCATCACTCTGTACTGTAGCGATCGTGTCCAGGAACACGCCTGGAGCTGCACCACTGCTGATCATTGGAACCGAACGCGCTGTATAAAGCACACTGTATAGTTTGCCAGGAACCGCCTGCTGTTGGGGAGGAAGAACGTTTCTGTCCAAGACTCTTGCAGGCTCCTCCACTAAGTGGCCACTCTTAAGGACGACTCTCCTAGTCCACTCACCTTTTCAACCCTTAAATTCACCCTTACCCCTGCGCACACACCCTCATTCCCTAGGTATATTCCTAATGTGTCAATCCAACCTGTATATGTCATTTATTATGGTTCATAAGGCAGAAGCGTTGCCTATGTTACAGGATGCATGTCAGCATATAGTGTTAGGTGTATTGGTGTATACAGTATGGTATTAGAGTGTGTGAAAGTACGTGACAGGTATCCACGGGGTAAAAAAGGGGAGAGCGGGAGCAGTGCACGTATGAGTGGGTACTGATCTATAAGAGGATTATGTATTTATAAGCACTAACATATTCGGCAGCACAGCATATGAGAGCGTTTGAACAAGTCCAGGTACAATATATAATAAATGAATTATTAAAATAGCGTACCTACCAAAGAATAAATAATTATTCCTCTTTTGTGCGTTAAACATACAAGCTCGAGTCTTTATGGTGTAAGATACCCCTTGTCATGAAGGTGTAACTGTATTACAGCACTGAAGAAACGCGTATTTTATGTTGTACTCTCCGAATAAACAGCTTTTAACTGCAGGCCAGTGGGTAATATATGAAAATAAATACATGATTGGGGAAGAAAAAAAGAAGCTGGCTCCCAAACTTTTTGGCTGGCACCTAGATCCGTACCAAATTTGTCAACCTCTGTACTAAACAGGTACAAAACAGTAGGGGTCCACCTAAAATATTTCAGCAAAATGTTTTAAGCCACCATCTCATGTGAAGGAGGCGAGCAAACCAAAGTTATTTTCACAAAGCCTCATGTGACCTCCTGGCACAGATCTGTGTTTGGAAGGAAGCAATTCAGTTCAGAATGTCAGGAAGAAGAACAAAGATAACACAAAGTAAAACTTCAGTCCCATGAAGAAGTCTCAACACAAATCCCCAGAATATATCCTCCGGCTTCACAGCCGATTACAGTCTCCAACCCTTGCCTTCATACGAGCAACCTAATAAAGGGGCAGTCCAGGGCCCAAACTGCCCCACCAATGTCTATTATGTATATTCAAAGTAATATCCCCCGGATGGGAGTATCTATGAGCGCACACAGCCTTGCGGATCATGCACTTGACAGAATACATCCTCGGCAACACAGGTGGAGAAACGGATCAAATGTACAGAGAGGATTCTGATGAACGTTTCAAAGCATTTGAACGCAAACAGAAAACCCCGCTTATGTTTGCATTTTATTACATTTTTATTTTTCCAGAGATAAATAAGAGTGGTTTGGGGATACAAAGATCTCTCCTTATCCTTTACGCATAGATTGTAACCATATAAACATCAGATCAGCTAGCAGCATGCAGCCAGCAAGAATGTATTTTTCCCGCTGGTTGAGATTGGCTTCTGACAGATGTGAAGGAAGCCTATATGTTTAAGAGTAGATGTGAGACTTCTCTCTTTAATGGGAGTTACAGCCCTGGAATTCAAAGTATCATATTCAGATAAAATTAAATCTTCATAAAATTACAATAAAACCGCAAGGGTTTTTCAGAATCGTGTAAAAAATGAATCTAAAGGGACCCTTTATTCAAAGACACCGTATTTAAAAAAATAAATAAACATATACATTGATCAGCCATAACATTACGATCTCTTTTGCCGCCAAAACAGCCTGACCCATTGAAGCATACACTCGACCAGACCTCTGCTGTGGTATCCGGCACCAAGACATTAGCAGGAGATCCTTTAACTCCTGTACGTTGCGAGGTGGGGTCTCCATGAATGTATGCTGGTGCCGTGTCTTCTCCAGGTAAAGGACATCGCCGTGATGTAGAAAAAAAACGTGATTCATCAGATCAGGCCACCTTCATCCATTGCTCCGTGGCCCAGTTCTTATGCTCACGTGCCCATTGTAGGTGCTTTTCTGGCAGTGTACAGGGGTCAGCATGGGCACCCTGACTGGTGTGCGGCTACACAGCCCCATAAGGAAAAAAACCGCGATCCACGCTGTTTTCAGACACCTTTCTGTCAGAACATTAACTTGTTCAGCAATTTGAGCTACAGTAGCTCGTCTGTTGGATTTGACCACACGGGCCAGCCTTCTACCCCCCCCCCACCTGTGCATCAATGAGCCTTGGCCACCCATGACCCTGTTGCCGGCTGATCGATTTTCCTTCCTTGATCACTTTTGATAGGTACCGACCGCTACAGACCAGGAAAACCCCACAACAGCCGCGGTTTTGGAGATGCTCTGAACCAGCCATCACAATATGGCCCTTATCAAAGTCACTCAGATCCTTACGGTTGCCCATTTTTCCTGCTTCCAACACGTTAACTTTGAGGACAAAATGTTCAGTTGCTGCCCAATATATCCCACCCACTGACAGGTGCCATGATAACAAGATGATCAGTGTTATTCACTTCACCTGTCATAATGATATGGCTGATCGGTGTACATATGGTAAATCTCTAGTCTTGCCCAACTTACTTGAGAAGCAGTTGCAACCTGCACTGTATTAGAACACGATATGGAAGAGCGGTAAGAACCAAAGCAAATATCGTGTTGAAGGAACATTAAAGCCTGATACCATGAAGACTTTTTTTTGTGTATTAACTGCTGAAATACATAGCCGTTATGCCATTTTGTTTGTAAAGTGGCAGTCCCGCGGATAGAGAAGTGTTTTGAGCTTTAAATACAGAGCTGAGTACTGCAATGTCAATGACAAAAAATCATAGCCTTACAATGGATCTAGTGTTATGGGCCACTCAATTAAGAGTTATTCAAGGGTAACACACTTCAGTTCTGTATGTAATAAAAAAGTACTGTATTCAAAATACCACTACATGTGTAACAATATCAATGTATCATGTTCCGCTGCTTCACCAGCTGCAAATAAAAGGGAATTTAAAAGATACCCGCAATGCCTTTGCTGATCCAACCCGACACGGAGCACTTTAGTCTGGTCTATGGTGTTTTGTGGTGTTTTAATGTGCACACAAGTGCTGAGCCTTTGTCTGTTTATTTGTCATTGAGGGCCCGGCTCGTGTACCTGTTGATTTTTTGGTGCTGCTGACCACCTCTATTATTGCTCTACAATTACAAGGAACATAGACACTTAGCACCTTCTTCACTGCACCAATGTACCTGGAAGCGGCCATCAGCTTATGACTTGAGGGAATTCGCTTTTGTACCATTAAGGGGTGGACGGGTTCCAAAAATGTCCATTCTTCATGAACAAAGCATGTTGACAGCCAATGGGATTCCCAATCCCCTCTCTGAGCTGCATGGGGCTCAGTGGATTGTGACCCCTCAAAACCTCCAAAAACTATTCTGCTCTCTCTGAAGTCGACGTGTAATTTGTGTTCCTGTATGCGTTTTTTAATAGGTAAATAAAAATGCTTTCCTTTTCAGCACCAAAAGCCAGCCTGCCATTTTTCCAAGGAGGGAATGCACATTTACACGGCTGAATTTAATACTTTTATAACTAAACGTAGCTTTCCTAATTCTATGCCTAAACTGCCCTTTAACCAATATAATGTATAATGAATAAATTCTAGAAAATATTTCTTATCCACGCACTGTAGACATACCATATTGTCCTGCCTGTGCTTTTAAGTTGGGGGGGAGAAAGTCGAGAGAACTTGAATAAAATAATGTAGGTCTGACAACTTTATCAGTAAGCAGCAATAAAGCGTGTTTGCTCTCTTTGGTATACATAGTGGTGTCAGGTACAATCTGTGAACACTTTTAGTTAAATACGGGAATGTCCTGTGTTGCATACCTCAATAACGCCATCTCTAGTGTCTCTCAATAAGGATTTCTCTGAAGTTTTAACATGCAGCCACCTAAAGGGACAGCCCTATTAAAGAAGTATATAACATTCACTGACAGCAACCAAAAAAATAAAATAAAAAAAGAAGCTGCAACTCTGCAGTTGTGCTGCTCCTCTGCCGGGTCAGCCAAACATCTCCTGCACTGAAAATAGCTGGGGATAGACAATGGGGCAAATGCAGAATCCCACCCATTCATCCATTCATTTGCCAAAAGAGGGGCAGTGGAAACAAAGGGATCTGTTATTCATCGTATGCAGTAAAGTGAATTTGTTGGCTGGAGGATCGCTATAATTTCCCTGCAGAACGTTTCAACAGGTGCATCTGTCCCATTTAACATACCCAGATCCGGTCTCTCAGCAGCTACACTTCTACACGATTACAGGTGTAGTCACAGCAGGACTAGCTCCAGAATAATAATATCTCATCAAATTTCACTACGGGTGCCTAACTTTTAGTATTGTATTCACCTTCATCAATGTACGCCTTCCTAGAAAACACAAGCAGCATCTTAAGGCTACATAAATTGGTCTATCCGTGGACCAGTGACGTGACAAGACATTTTGCCCCAAGTACACACTGTTTTAAGTGTAGGTTTGCCATAGTAACAGCAAGATTAATGCTGGTTTAGTCCTTCTGACTATGAGGCCAGGCCATGGAGCTTCTTTCTCACCAGAAGAGAAAAACACCAGATAATGACTTCTTATATACACACCATATCACTGTGCAAGGGTGGCTTCGGCTCACTCGTGAATCAAAACTCCCACTTTGCAATACGTAGGTGAAAGCAACATCACATATACCATTGAATGCTCCATTGGTCCAAACTTCAACCCTGTGTGATGTCATAGAATTTAAAGCCATTCTGTTGTCACACGTTTCAATGGAGTAGCGTGCGTTCACGTTTATGGTTCCCTTTAACTTGAGTACTCTGAAGTCAGAATGGAGTTCAGGGCATAACATATTAATAAAAACAAACACAAAACATTCAGCTTATATACATATATGTATAAAGCCTTCACATTAAAGCGCACCTGTCGGCTCTCGCACACACAGCACATGCCATCACCATGCGAGCGCAACCGTCTAATGAACATAAGCCACATATGTGGCCACTCATTGTGAACAAGTTTAACGTGCAGATGTAAGCAATACCATGTGGTTAACAAGCAGAACATCCAGACAAGAAGTACATTCCACTGGTTACTATGGAGATAAGATCACATTTATAAACTTTCCACCAGAATGCTCCTTCACTGACCAAAGCAAGCAGTAATTCCCCTCAGCGGGTGCACATAACACAAGGGCAAGGCGGGCACTCACATCCAGGGCAACCCCCCTACTCCAGTCAGGATATCTGTGAAACAAGCTGGAGTGCTGACGTCATCAAAAAGATGGGGCTTAGGCACTGACAATATCACTTCTTACAGAAACTCTATGCGGCCACAGCTCAGCAGTTCTATGTGTCTTGGTATGTAGGTCTAGCTCATAACCCAGTTCATTTTAGGCATAAACCTATTCCAAACATTAATTTCGAACCATTACAGCTTTATAAAATGCACTCGATTTTAACTCTTTAGTCCCCTAAAGCCGAAGCAACACATGAGAACAAAAATGAAGAAAAAAAATAATTCACCCCTTTAAATCCTATAACCTAATGCTGAATCGGGCGACAGTCCACGCGTGACGGGAGAACATGTGCCACGTATTTGTGTGACTAAAAATGTGAACAGAACTTACGTGTCCAGACGGATCTTCTTCAGAGCTACCACCTCCCCGGTTTCCCGGTTCCGAGCTTTGTACACCACACCATAAGTTCCCTCCCCAATCTTTTCCACCTTCTGGAAGTTTTCCATGGCGGGTGATGTGGATAAGTTGGGCCTCGTGTCCCCCCCGAACTTGTTGTGTATTTCGGACACTAAAGGGTCTCTAACTTCCGGGACCCTTACAATGCTACCTCCCGAAAAAATTCCCGCCACCGCTTGACCACGCCCCCTATACGATCGATTGGTCGGAACTTGTCCTTGTAGTAAACCCTGTGTGATGTCATGAACTATAGCGCCGTTCTGTGCTCACCGGTTTCTAGGGAATTGTGTAAAGTCCCGTGTAACTGTGAGGCACGGGGCTGATTTACCTCAGAAAATTAAACACACGCACTAAATACTGAGCTATGTATAAAACTGGGCATTTAAATGAATATACACAGGTACCGAATTCTTAACCCGTAACATAAAAATACACCTGTCATCAAAAACATGCAGGAACTGTAAAAAAACATGTCTATGGCGAACAATTTCATAGCGAATGTATAGAATACAAGGGACAAAACTGCATTAGATTGCAAGCTTTTAAGACTACAGTTGAAAGCAGAATTGCTCCTAAATATATATATATATATATATATATATATATACAGTCACATTAAGACACAGTGCTGAAACTATACAGGCAGCTCACTGCGAAAACATGGTATCCGATAAGTAGGGAATAGTTGGACTTGCCATAACTAGAGAGGGGAATGGTTCATGGTGGCCATTTTTTTTTACTAGACTCTTTTAGTGATAAGCACAATCATTTTTTTTTTTAAAATAATACTAAAATGTATATGTTAAAATATGTTCAAATGGGTCACTCTATTCCCATAATAAAGGACAGAACAGAAGTAGTAATGATTAGGTATTCAACACACACACACATGCATATTCACATGTGCCCTTACAGACACACATGGCCCACCATATAAGCTTTCTAATTATTATTTTTTTAATTTTAGTTCTTTCAGACACTTTCAAAACAAGTTCTTTCTCTGTCTTCTTTTTTTGCTGTCTCCTCTCTTTTTCTCCTTACAATTTTCATCACTTCCTGGTGGTCCTGTGGTGGGAGTGTGAGCTGTGTTCCTATAGACTTTGACTTTAGGGCTCCCTTTCGCTGCACGTGCCTTTAATGCTGAGTGCTGGGATATCACATCATATCCCAGCGCTTATTATGAGCATGAGGGAGCACTGAAATGAAGATCCGTAGCAAGAGACCTCACACTTCCTTCATTTTGGACAGGTTAGAAGGAGATCAATGATCTCCCCAACTGACCTTGTTTCTCCATCTCTGGAGAGCACTGTCAGGGCGTACAGGACACCACAAATTGCGGTGATGAACACCTTGCCAACCGCTGAATATGACCCAACTTTCATGCAGCTAATATTGTGATAATCTTAAATGACGAAACAAGTACACAGAACATAGTTCAAATACTCATTTTCCCAAATACATTCGCTTCTATGTGTTTTGTCACAGATGTGAAACATAACGTTAGGTTGGGGAAGGTCACTCTATAATAGTCTCTAAAATATATTTGGAGTGTATTGGTGTCTTGTACATAATGTCCCCAGCTGGCCAGCTCTTCTTTCTCTTCACCCAACTAGGCCAACTAGGTACAAGCATACCATTCATTAAAAAGTGAAACATCTTTGTGTTAATAAAGGTTATTATACACACACACTAAAAATGCCACAAATGTCCCCAAAGACATCTATTTGGTGGAGGAGGTGGGTTGGCCATTTGGCTATTACCTCCCCTTGAAGACTTTGGTGGTTGTGCTCTACAGAGGAGTGAGCAAGAACATCAGGACCTCCCTAGAAGGAGGTTGTGGACCCGGTGGTCCTCTGTGGCCTTACATGTTCACCTGTTCTCCACTTAATGACAGTAAAGCACAAGAACCCCAGATTCTGATGAAATCACTTCAGTTTATTTGTTTTATTCTTCTGATATAAATTGCCCATATTGCACTTTTGTGTGCCTACTTATTACTTCATGCTTGCTCAATCAAATTGGCAAATCCAGTTTTAAGGAATGATACAGGGATGTAATAATTTAGAACTTTAAAATATTAAAGTAAATTATAAAAAAAGCACATACTTATTATGAGAATTAACCATTGCACTGCTGGTTGAGTAATTTTAAATTACCGTATATTCTGTGCATAGAACACAGATGAACCTTGTCCAAAAAAAGATCAATTCATATTTATACTGAGTGCAATTAAAACACAAAAAGCACCATTTTAATGTCCTGAATTTTCCAAATTACTCCTAATACAATTATATACAAGTGTCTATAATCTTCTACATTTTGTTGTCAGGACACCTCTGTCTAATTAAACCACATCAATTCTCTGATGCCCAAAACATTTTCTTTGATCACATCATATTCCCACTTTACTAGTTCTATAGATTTTTCTACAGCTTTTCCCAAAACACCAAATAATCCGGTAACAAAGGTTACTCAGTTGCAATGTTACAGTTCAGGGGCATCAAAGACTTCTTTGACCTCCCACTAATTACAGTCCATGATTAGAAATCTGGCCCTAATGAGAATGTTCATCAGCTGGTGGGGCAGGAGGCGGGTTAAGTCTTGCTATAAATTGGGACGTAGGAAGGTAGATGGTATTGTAACCTGATGTATGCTGGTAAGTGTAAGGTCTAACATAAAAAAAGGGAAAAAAAACAAACTATAATTACTGGTAAAAATGATAATGTGATTTTTATTTTCTTTGTTACTGGTGGTAATGGTGTTTCCTAGATAAGGCAGTATATATTGGCCTGTGTGTGACATTTGTTTCGGGGTCTAGGTCTGCTGTGGAAGAAGCATGTTATAGTGTGAGATTACTCATAACTGTATCTCAAACATCTTTATTGCCTAATGTATGCAAAATGGGAGTTTCAAAAACCTGAGTTTTTGTGACTGTATCTGGCATGCTAATATGTAGGGTCATAGATGGTTAACTAGGAGTTTTCATTGCAGCGATGTTAGTTAGTGACCTATACATTGCAATGTTTTAGTTTGCTCAATACATATCTAGTCCTGGGTTTTAATTAATATGTAATTATAGGAACTGTCTTTGTGTAGAGACTTAAATATCTCCTTTATTGGAGAATACACTGAATGCATTGCATGTATGTCTGGTGCTGTGTCTTGACACATGGTCAGAGGCAGCTGCCAGCTATGAGAATAGGATGAGTCTTCTACTGAAACACTGATTAACGTTTGTAGTAATAGCGGTGTGTGGGATGATTCAAGCAATTCCTCATCTATGTTGTTTGGGACCAGCTTGCCTATTGCATAATGGTCCTCATGCAAATGCGTGGATGAATTCTGTAGAATACCCCAGATGCGTTTGCACATCTCTTGTTGGCAGGGGGCTAGTGACACCCCCTGTGTACATGCTGTGTAAGCACTTCATTAATTTCAGAAGTGGTGGTGCTCTTGAGCTGCAGCTTCTCAAAGGTAAGTGGGGTGTAACCCCTTAACCAAGACAAGGGGGCAGCTTTCTCTTAAAACATGGCAAAAGCGCAGCCGTCTCTGCCTGAGTACTTGCGCTTACAGCATAATGTCTGACAGCCTCATGAGTTGTTCAAGTTCATATGAAAAGTACGGTACTTACCCTGGGGAGAAACTGCAGCTTCCCCCTCCATGGGCTGATAATTCTTGCTACTGATGGGGGAGGGGGTTCTTGCATGTGCACAGTGGGGCCATGATGGTCACCAAGCCCATGCTTGGGATGTGTTCAGCTTAACGCATCTCCTGCACAGAAAGTTAGTGAGGAAAAGGGGCAAAGTCATATGAATCCCCTATTCATTTGTGAGGGGAATAAAATCATTTGTATGGCTGGAGTTGCTTAATGGGACTTTTGGCTAGGAAAGCAACACATCGGCAGCAAAGAAATACCCTTAAGGTATATGGGTAACGTACAGGTGAAGACGCTGAAATATGGGAGCTGTGTTCCATATCCGTAAGCTCCCCATGCGTATAACCTATTGCATTATGAAAGCACAACTAGAGCGCAGCAACTTTGGGAATGGGTTTAGATGCCTCAAAATAATTAAACATTTCAAAGGTCTAAAATGCATATATGCAGGCCTTGGGTTTATAACCCCTGCATCAAACGAGTACGCCTTAAGTTCCATTACAAAAAAAATCTGCTTGAGGGGAGGTGGAAAGTCACATGAAACGGTTGGCCAGGCTTTCTCTAAATCTTCAACCTGTGACTATCTGCTGTGATGGACAGGAATGTATTAATCCTCATGCTGATGGGAGTGGTTATGCTAATGAGCTCTTGTTATCTCTTTATAGGGCTGACATTCTTTCTGCTGTTTGATTGCTGGCTGGGATGGACAATACCGAGTTTAGGATGCATGGACTCTTGTTACTGGCGGTACTCTGGGTGCTGTGTGCTGGCATAGAGGCTCAGAGCAGTAAGTATAATCTTGCGAGCAGGTTTCTCTCCACCTAATGTTTCGGTTTGTCTTAGTCTGTCAATTCCCGTCTTGTCATAACCCTTGAATATATGTATTGTATTATGTGCTGTGTAGATGGCGCTATAAAAATTATACTATAATCTACGCTTCTTTACAGAAACTACCAAGATCATTCACAGTATGTTGTAATTTATTAGGCGGTATTGGTCCTTTATTAGATGCTTCCTAATTTGTATTTAAAAAATGATGATAAAAAAAAATAAATAAATAAAATAAAAAAAAATTGCCAGATATAGGATCTCATATGATTGTCCAATTATGTAGGTATGCGTTACAGCTCCTATCGGTCTTATACGATGACTGCCTCGAAACATTCTCTACCAAGCAATTGCTGTTGTGTTCATAGCCTTCCTGTATATTAACCTGATGCTTGGTAGTCTTTGCACTACTTTAGATACAATTTATGATCTGCACTTAATGCCAATGATGCAACCTAATATATTAGACTTTGACTTCCTAGAGGACATTGTTTATGCCTAATGCCACTGAAATGTTAACATCCACTCTGAGCTCTATTTATGAGAAGATTCTCTGGCTCAGTCTAAAAGAATATTTCATCTTTACTTTAGTCTCCACTCCTCTTGCTTTTCAAATTGTCTGTATATTAAGACCTTGCTTGAACACCGGTTATGGTCTATTGGCCCCTAGGCTTGCTATCCCCTCACCCAAGCTGGGTATCCTGTGATAAGTGTAAAAAATCTGTTTACTGTGAATCTAGCTTTCATTAAGATTGTTTCCTTGGCCTCACCGTATGACCCTCTAAGTTGATTAGTGGTCATTGGCTTTAGCTGGAAACCATGTGGGAAAGTAATAATTCTAGCCTAATTAACAAAATCTTGTCCTGTAAAGAAACTTTCGTTGCTGGAGTTCCCTTTGAAGGGAGATCAGTGTTGGCGTTAACATTTGGGTCCTCAAAAGGCATCAGGTCAGGTATTTCAGCTGATGGTCACATGTGGGATTCCAAGCAGGATTGAAGGTCCATGTGACAGTCTCTGCCTAGAGCCCCTCAGCACGACTCAAACATGCACATCACATGCTGATCCCAGGGGCTTTGAGAAGGGTGGGTGTCGGATGCCTTTGTCTAGCAGTTATGTTGAATGCTGCAAGGCAACTGACGATTATAGTTGCATTATAATGGGTGCTTGGATGATGACCTAAATATTCTGGAAAAGGGCACTCTGGTTTTCTCCAACCTTTTTGTTTTGGACACAACGCATCTTGTCCAGCATCATTGTCGGCAGATGTGAACAAACTGTCAATAAGCAACTAAGTTAAAGGTTTTACATTGTGCAGTGTGATTTAATATGTATCCTCTTTATAAGCCCTTTATATCTAAAGATTAGTGCACTTGAACGTTTTATAGGTAACAATCTTAGAGGTAACAATCTTAGAGGATAGGCTGCATAGAACAGCTGGGCAATATGCATTATTTACCAGTTTAACATCCTGCAATAAATTGGTAGGTGGAAAAAAAAAAAGTAGGCTATGCAACAGTCTTAAACCCTACTTACATAGGCTACTGGACCACATCTGAAATGAAGTGGTTATCTGCAACCTAACCCTTAGAACAGGTAGTTACAGCGCTATCTTCCAGTGCTTTATCTGTTTTCTACTTCTGTTACTAGGCTCTCCAAACCGGGTACAGCAGAGCAATCAACGGGTAAGGACCAGCAAACGCCCACCCTTCAGGTCATGGAACAGCCAGATGTACCCTATTTGGCGAGGAGGTGACACCCAGCAGAGAGACTGCTGGAAAGGTAATTTTTTTTTAATTTTTTTTTTTTATTTTTTTTTTTTCCCCCTATGATTTTTGGTGTATTCAGCA
This sequence comes from Spea bombifrons, assembly GCF_027358695.1. Lineage (NCBI taxonomy): Eukaryota > Metazoa > Chordata > Amphibia > Anura > Pelobatidae > Spea > Spea bombifrons. Next base: position 111,798,135 of record NC_071088.1, read on the forward strand.
ATGTTGGCACCGTTTTGTGTAGTTGGCTAAGGCAGGAACAAATGCTCACACCTCAAGACTTTAGTTGGCTTCCCGAGACCCTTGGCTGGCTCCATGCATGGCTTTCTTCTAAAGCCAACAGCCGTTGGCAACTCAAAGTAGTTAACATATCTTGTGTCTGGGCATGGTTTTTAAATCTAACTTCATACTGGTCTAAAGCATCATATGTAAGATGTCCTACACCCATCTGACTAAACTTCAATATAGTGCCCTTTATTTAAGCACTTGGAAGGAGGCAAGTCCATGTGGGGAAATTGTATTCATGCTGCTTATTTCTAACCTGTACCTAGAGTGTCTAATTTAAACTTTCCATGCAGGAGGCCAAGTGACGTTTGATCTGATCAATGATGCACCTACGTTGACGGGTGCTAAAGCTACATTCTTCATAAAGCTGAACTTTCCTCACAACCAGACTGTGCTTCCTGATGGGCAGGTGGTTTGGAACCAGAATCGTACTGAAAATGGTTTGTACTAGCCTTTTACTTTACATGCTCACTACCAAGAATCCACTTCACCTACCATGGAGTTTTTATGGAAACCTACCTCAACATGATCTGCACTAATCTTCCCTCCCATCAGGTACCTGGACACCTTCAGGGGAGCCAGTTTATCCTGATGAAGGCACTGAAAGAAGTGACTGCACTTTCCCTGATGGAAGCCCATTCCCACATGGTGCTGGGAAAAGACGAAGCAAGTTTGTCTATGTCTGGCAGACATGGGGTGAGGAAATCTGATACTTGGGTTTTATCTAAGGGTATAAATCTTATAGCATTGCACAATAAACGACACCTCCCACTCTTCATAGGAAAGTACTGGCAAGTGGTGGATGGACCCTCCTCTAATCTGACTGTGGATACAGACGGCATACCGCTTGGCTCCTATAACATGGAAGTTGTGGTCTACCACTACCGTGGCCACCAGAAGTTCATTCCTATTGGCAGCATCTCCTCTCAGTTTACAATCACTGGTAAGGCTCTTAAATGTCAGTGTGTCTTGTTGAAAACTTTCTGACTTGATGGTTGTCATATCTGGCTTGACAGAAACAAAGTAAATGGATAAAGCGGGCATTTTATAACAGCTTGTAAGTCCTATTGGCAAATGCTTCTGTGTCTAACGGTGGTCTTTGCCAATGTTCAAGACTGGCACCTCAAGGAGAAGACTAACTGCACCAAAGTTTAAAATTAAATGTGTAATTTGGGATAAGCAGACATGCATTGCTTGGACAAGTTCAGTGACAAATTAAGACTGTTCATGTTTCCCACAGATCAGATTCCTGTCTCTGTATCCGTATCACAGCTCCTTGATCTGGATCAGGAGGACCAGCGTTTCATTCAGAACAGAGCAGTGTCCTTTTCAGTGGCAATTCATGACCCCAGCCATTATCTTCAGGCTGCCGATATATCCTTCTCATGGGATTTTGGTGATGAGAGTGGTACACTTATCACAAGGAATACAGGTGTCACCCACACCTATGTCTCTGCTGGTGTGTTCAAGCCGACGGTTGTTCTCCAAGCTGCCATTCCTGTATTGCCATGTGGCAGTACTGCTGCTGCAACAGAGCTGTCGGTTACCACAAATATACCATCAGAACCCACAACTGGAGCAGAGGCTACAACAAGTACCGGTGAAGTGACAGGTGATGTGAGGCAGCAGGGTACACCAAATGCACATCTACCTGCTAGTAGAAGTAATGTCAATGACTGTAGCAATGTCTTGTGTTTATAAAAGCGGGATACCATTATTTAAAACTAGATCATTGAATAGGTGTTGAATAGATCTTACAGAGAATGGTTAAAATATGAAAATGATCAGTAAAGACTCTGTCAACGTGTATTTTAGGGGAAATATCCCCCAAAAAATAGACTCTGAAGCTAGGTGTAATATAATCTTTACTAAGGTAGATAAAAGGGACAGCCTTCCAGCAGATATGGTAGAATGGCTTCAGAAAAAATATACCCGAAAATAAGTCTGTGCATCCTTGCCGGAAAACCTAAATGGCTTAGTTAAATCGCATTGTGTTCACTCGGACATGTACAAATATTGTCTAGTGTGCAGCCCTGTGACAAAAGTTGGTACAATGAGGGACTTAAAACAGGGACTCTGCCTGTATTGGGGACAAAAGTCCAAGAACCAAAAGGAGTTTTGAGACTTTTGCACTAAAAAAGATATTGGGTTAAGTGGCTTGTAGCTGCTGTCACCTATTTAGGCTTTAGGTAGCCTAGACTTATATATTTTTTCCTTTTATGCTGCAGTTTCCACTGGAACAGCTGCCCCAGCTTCAAGTAATACAACTCTACCCGAGGAGGCTGTAGCAGAACAAGCAACTGTGGCACCAATGGCTAATGAGTTAAATGTGGAGGATGCTCAGACGCTTGCTGTGACTTTACCAGCAGTTGTGCCTTCAACTGGGCAGACGGTAGCCAGTGATGTGGTACCTGCAGAGCAAGCTGTGCCTACAGAGGGAGTCACTGTAGCCAGCAATGGGGAGACGGAAGCGGACGACTCTACTGTACCTGAGGGCGAAGCTGTGACCTTGGCGGTTGTGTCTACAGAGGGAGAGACCACAGTCAATGATGTTGCTGTGACTGTAGCCGCTGTGACTGTACCAGAGGCTGTACCTAGTGAGGCGGTAGCTGTGGATATCCAGGAAATGGCAGCTGTAATTTCATCAGCAGATAATACAGAAGAAACTGCATCAAGTGGTACACCTGAAGGTGTGTCTCCTACTGTCCCATCAACCGAAGGTAAGTTATTTCTATAGCCTTTCATATTATGATGGGGATAATTGCCTTCATCATACATATAGAACTCTAGGGTCTATGACTGGAGAGTTTTGTGGTGTATGGGTATAAAATCTACCTCTGCCAGCATATGTATTAAAACAGTTTAATAGAAATTTGAAAACTAATCTGTGCAGAAACATTACTTAAACAGAAGCCTGATCTTTCTTTCAATATGACCACATCTAGAAACTTCAAATGTTCAGATGGCTACCACAGAACAAGGAGCTATGATAGTTGTTGCTAAAAGACAAGCTCCTGAAGGACCACTTGTAGGATGCACACTTTATCGTTATGGAACGTTTGCGACGGAACTGGATATTGTCCGTAAGTCCAACTCAGTAGGCTTCTAGGAAAACTGTAAATGCTACACTTTGTACCCATCGCATTTATCATCTACAGAGGGCATTGAAAGTATGCAGATTGTGCAAGTTGAGCCGATCCTAGCTGCTGATGTAGAGAACGCTGTGGATCTCACAATTACATGCCAGGGGAGGTAAGGCTTGATCTACTACATGTGTAGATTCTCATTCTAGTATTGCTGTAGGCTTTTTGTTCTATAAGGTAGCTCTGTTTAAGATAGCTACACCTCCAAAGTATAGTTCTATACCACCTGAACACGCACCCCCCCCAAAAAAAAAACATTCTATTCACTCTATACTTTGCTGCCTTACAGTGTACCTAGTCAAGTCTGCACAGTAATATCCGACTCCAGTTGTGAAACTCCACAAGAGACTGTGTGTAACCCAGTGGCACCCTTGTCTGACTGCCAGATGGTCGTGCGACAGGTCTTCAACAGTACTGGTGTCTTCTGTGTAAATGTGTCCTTAACAGATGATGTCAGCCTGGCTGTCGCGAGTGCACAAGTTACAGTGTCAGGAGGTATGTATTGCTTTAGATTTGCTTTTGGCTCATGGCAATTGAGTTGCCTTGAGTCTGATGCAGCTGCAGCTTGTTCATGAGTTCTAAGGTGGGCGTAAACGTAACATTGTAGGGCTTGTAACAAGTTCTCGTGTTTTCGGGCCATGTCGCTAACTGTCTAAATTTTAATGCCATCTTTTCAGGTGGCAGATCCTCCACTAATGGTGTTGTCATAACTGTTGGTGTGCTCCTGGTTGCTTTTGCTGTGGCTGCTGTTGCATATACCTACAGGTGAGCATATGTATGTGTTTATATATAAACACAGAAATCATCCCAACGGTTCTGTAAGTAAATGCCCTGTTTAATGACAGCACTGCTTGGCATAAGATCTGAGCACAGGATCCATTCACCTGCTTATGGAGACTTTGAAATTGTCAGACTTTATGACTTGCACCCAGTTACAAAGCAACATCTATGTGTTTGAACATAGCTTATTTTTTTTTTTTCTTTTCCCTCAGACGTACAAAATCTTATGTGCCCCTGAGGACTGAACACACATCTGTCAATTGGTTCCCAAATCGCACATCCTTGCGTCTCTTCTTCAATAGCTTTGTTGGCCGCTCCATGAATGGAGAAAGCAGTCCCCTTCTTAATGGCAGAGTTGTGTGATTATAATATGGCAATCTCTGCCTACAGTGCTGCTGATTCCAGATCTGAATCAAAGTTGTACCAAAACAAACGGTTAAACTCATTCTTAATGTACCTCAATATATCAACCCATAACTTCACTTCAAGCCAGGTCTACCACAGCAGACCAGAGGATTGGGATGTTACAGAAGTATTTAATTTGAGGTGCATCTGAAACAGCTGGCAGGCTCAGTTCTTTTCATCCTATGGCTGAATTCTACCAACAATAAATTTCTTTAAAACTTTTTTACATCTTTATTTTGTATACACTGCATATGGGAAAAGTCTCTCAATTGGCATTTCGGTTCTGAACTCTAGATCAGGGTAATAGGTCAAAATTATGAATCGACTATACTACATCAAATGGTACTAAGGGGTTTTGTCCGGTGTTAATTGATCCGTGTCACAAATCACTGAAGTAAACCATGAGCTATTTATATTCGGCTACAGCAGTTGAGGGACCAAACCTGGGGAGTAATTTGAGTGGGACCACCAAGTCTCTAGGAGAGCATCATTAACAGTTATTCAAATTTCCTTTGCCTGCAGAGCAGTTGTACAAATGCCATGACTCTTAATCTGTCTCAAATCAGACCCTTGCATTTCGAATGGCTTGGCCCACCATGTAGTACCACAAATGCCCAATTGTCACTAACCTCAAATAGCTGAGTGATACAAGCATGGTTGAAAGGCTGCTTCACTCCGTTTCCTCCCAGACAGTGGACACTAAACATCATTCTTGATCTATGGTTATTTAGTGTCCCCTATTTAGCTTGTACAGGTTTTGACATGTGCCAAAAAAAATAAGTTAAACCATTTCCATTTAATATAAAGTCAATCTTTGGTTGGTAAAATATCTAAAGTTTGGGAACATCCACTATGTGATCGGATTAGAACCAGAGGAAGGCTGCACTTCACCATATTAGCGTCATGAAAGGTATCATTCCACAAACAAAATATCTGAGGTCTGGAAAGGCAATACACACACACAAGTTTGGGCTACAGGGCTTCATGCATTAGGTGTTCGTGAATGATCACACTGAAAACCCTGCTGATGTGTTGCATGATTCGAATATCAGAAAAGCTATAGACCAGAATGGCATTTGTAGATGGAAACTGTCCTATTGTGGATCACAAGTGGTGAAGTTCAAATGGCTGTGTAAAACAATGGTCCTAAACGTTTAATTGGCTTTATAAAACAGCAGCTGTTTAGGAATAACCTAGACTTAAACTGCCTGTCCAAGAATGCCCCAGGTTTTCCTTAAGATGAAGTTATGCTGTAAAGAGAAATGGACCAAAATTCCCCACAGGATTAAAGGGAAACTGCAGCCCTTGCTCCTTATGGGATGTTGCAAGTATGTAATTTTTAATATAAGCTAATTGAATATTTGACTTGCTGCAAATAACTAAATGCTGAGTCTCTTGTTCGTGTTTTATTTAATATGACTATATCCTTGTCTATTAAAACGCCTTTCACCATTGCTATCTGATATTGTACATGTGATATGTCCATGAACTATGAAGACCGTTTTTCAGTGTTTGACCATGCTACGATTAAAGGGCTTGTTTAGTTGTATCGCCACATTTTAATTTACTTTGTTTCCTTTTGCACTTGCATTTGTTAAAAGAAAGAAAATCCAGCATTGGAGATAATTCAACTGGCTACACGTGAGCTCCTATGCAGGTACCGCATATTGCACATGTGTACTATGCATATTTAGATCCATGGGTTATGGAGAAGGGAATCAAATATTGAGCAGATAACATTTTATATAAATATCTTTTACCTCCCGTCTGTTCTGTCACCCCAACATCACCCCACCTAAGTAAAATAATTCAAAGCAGTGCTGAATTTTCCATTATGCTTCAATGCTCTAATGGATAATCCGGCTGCTACACAATTCCCAAATTCTCAGTGGGGCACATAGAGTGTGGCCCCAGAGTGGAAAGCCGTGTGAGAAGTGCTTAGGGTCTCAGGATGGTGTTTATCCAGCACTGATCCATAGCCTCTTCTAAGGTCAGCCAGCTAGGAATGAAGACAGGTTTCCGGTATCAGATTTAAAACTACAATTTCTCATGTTTATGTGACCAGTTTTGGTAAGGATAAAAGGCTCTGTAATACAATTTTCTTTTATTACAGTTTAAAATTACATATGCCACATAGTTATATTTGAGCTATTTAGAATGTTGCTTGTAAAGAACATGCCTTATATTTTCTGTACTATCAGCGTTGGCCTGATATGATCCAGTAGCTATACATCTCAATGAAAAATAACACTGGATACTGTAAACAAGTGTTAAAGTGGTGCGATCCTTACCACGTCAGTCTTCATTACATTACTCTGGATTTGTAGATTGGGTCTTCTGTGATGTCGGGTATAACCCTTTGACAGACATAATGATGCAGAAAAGTGTATGTTGTGCATTGTTTTGACACTCAAAAAATCTGTACTTTTTTGGTCCAGAATGTCTCGTCAATGATTTTGGCACCTGGAGATTAAGGACTCCCCCAAAGATCCTGGTTGAGGACTTTTAGCTCGGTTATAGATGAAAATTTCCTCCGCTAAACCTAAATGCATATTTTTTTTAAACAAAAATGCATCCTTCTTCCCTGTTTACAAACCTTTAAAATAGGAATATTCTCGTATGTTACATGTTCTGACGCTTTTTTCCCCCTCTCACCTCAAGTCATGTAAAGGGCAATTTTCTGGCACGCTCTGAATTTGTGAACCCAGTTATTACATAAAACGGGCAAAAGCAAAAGCAAGGGAAGGCAGGGATGGTTTTGGAAATTTTCCAGGGGCCTGACCCATCCCGCGGCTCTGTGACTACAGCATCTAGCTTGGGCAGTAGAATAGAGCAGGTGAGCCACGGTCTTCTAGAGGCCTTACTTTCTAGCATAACTATGTCCTCCCTTATTTTAGAGAAAAGAAGCTTGAGGATCGTGGAGGAGGGCCCCACAGCATTGGTGCCTGGTTCTTGTGCGTGATTGAAATCTGAAATATAAAAATGGACAAATTCAGTATATCCACTGCACCGATCCAATATTTGTATCTTGCAGTTCTCCATCTGCGGACAAACGCCTTTAAAGGTTGGCTGTATGTTGACAGTGGATGGAAAGCTACAGGATTGCTTCCCCTAAAAAACAATTCCATAATGAATACCCATAATTGTTTTAAAGCACCAAGAAACAAAGAAAACAAACAACTTTTGGTGGATTTATTATTAAACGTGGGTCTAACTTTCCTTTTCGGTTAAAATTTAATTTGGTGGGCTTTTTTAATTTGGAAATGAAATTCGGCCAAGGTCCACCCTGTTGTGGAAGTACTCCAAGAGGCCAGAATAGTGCAGATGGATGTGCAGAGGCTCCGCTCCTCTCTCCGAGAGGCCAGGTTCCTGGAGTGGATAGGGTGGAGAAGGGGACCAAGAAAGAAGACAGGAGAAGAAGAAGAGGCAAGACAGAGAGCAGAGCTGTGTAAAAGGAGACATTACACTAAAGTGGTTGGTGGAGAAGGTGGTGAGACAGAGAGAGAGTGAGAGACAGTGGAAAAATGAACGAAAAGCAAATGAAAATTTGGAGCTCTCTACTTCGTTTTCAGTAGTTTTGTAGGAAGGTCCCCTCCTTGTTTTCTGGCCAAAGCACTATTACATTCCAATTGATGGTTTAAAGCAGCCAATCACAAAAAGAAGTGCATCCTGCAGTACTTAATACCGTTCTATCTAATATAGAGTAAATGTAAAATACAGGAAAATTCTTTGCAGCATTGATGAGAAAACATCCCTGGAATGGCTATGGAATTCTTACCGTACACGGTGGCTGCATCCAGGGCTCGCCATCAATCTGCATTGGAAGGGCCTTTGTGGTTCTAGCGAAAGAAAATAACGTCATATAACAGCTTTATATAGCACAACACAAGTGAATACCATGAAACCCGCGACTCGTATTTTGTTGGCCATAACAAACTCATAATTGGTGGGTATTCTTCCAAAACTTACACCGGAGATGCAGACTTGCTGCAGCAGCTGGCTTCTTCCTCAATGGTCCAACTATTTATGTCACCGATTGGTTGCTTGAAGCCACATGCACACGAGGGACTAAAACGCGCTCACAGATCCAGAGCAGGAGCTGACTTAAGGCGAGTGTATAACACACAGAGAGATGTGGTCGGCCGAACACATCTCCTGCACGGAATTGGGCTAAGTAACCACGCAGCTTTCGTATGCATTAAAGTGCATATGATGGCTGGAGTGTCCCTTTAATTAGTGAAATGAACTTATGCTTTGCTTACCCCTTTGCTACAGCAGTTTAACATATGAATGGAAAAGCATAGACAGGGTCATATTACCCACCGGATAGTAATCTCTGAGCACTTTGCTAGCCGTTTCCTTGCACTTTTCAGGCCGGTATAAATCTGCCCCATCTCTATGGCACCTTCCAGTCCAACCACTTCCAGCCTCTTGTCACTGAGGTCTGAGGAATAACAAACATTATGATTTTTATTACACAGACTGTCATTCTTTTGTTGGGTGGTATACTAGCCATCTCCAGTATTTTATAGATATAATTTAGCTGATAGATTGCCCCTCACAATGGTTTTATTTCCATTTGTCCATTTCTACTTCAAAATACACGCAAGTACGCCAAGAGAATCTCTTATTGTCAATATAATTTTTTTAAACTTATTATTCCATTCTTTTGTATGTGCTCACGTTGATCTGAAAAACCATATTCTCAATTAAAGCGGATCTGTTACTTTTTAAAGTAAGCACACTCAAAAATCTTCTAACAATGCAGAGCTAAGGGTCGGGTTTCTGACGTCTGCTAAACAAGTGGCACATAGAGAATAAAGAAAAGGAAGGACTACTTTCCCTAACAGAGAACTCCGGAGGTGGCACCGAGTGGTACTGCAGTCCTCTCAATGACCTTGTGTCTGGGAGATCACGCCGTTCTCCCAGTCCGTGCCATGCACACGCTTAAGTCTTGCATTCCTTCAGCAAACAACATGTATTCTCAGCAAGAACACCTTTGTGCTGGCAACGAAGGCATCCCGTATAACACCTCCCGTGGGAGTGCTTCCAGTTCCATTATTAACATTGGTTTTTTTTTGCTGACGTTTTGGAGAGGAATGGGTATGGGCAACTTATGTCTGATTTTACTTTAATTTACGACATGTCCCCTTTAAGTCAGATATATGTGTGACTTGCTTTAAACATTGCTTATTTATGGTGATTTTGGCAAATGATTTGTACAGTACATATATAGGGTATATAGTGTATGCAGTTCAAACTTACAAACACTATTATTATGTAGTCTATTTTGTCAAATACATCATGAAAGTGTTAACAATGGCTGGCCTTTAAGCAAAAAATATATGGTGGAAAGGAAAACCAAAAGTTTGCTAGGTTAGTAAGTGTAAGTTAAAATCAACATGTGCTCTTACCCTGTACACATGATTTCAAGGCTTCAGGGTCTGTGATGGCCTCGGGGAGGTTCTGACATGACGAATTGCGAGCTTCTCCCAAGAGTTTCCTAGTTTCTCCCCACAGATTGGAACCTCCATGCATGCTGGGAATGTTGATAACAGCAATCCCTTCCAGCGACACAGAACTGAGGTCTAATGGTTCACCGCAGCACTAGGGGAGACAAACAGCACAGTGAGAATTCAGTCTATGTGTAAAGGGTAAAAGGGGCCCTAATTCGTTTCTAGGCCTAAAGCCATGTGGAGTCACTTTGAATTGGAAAAATGGTCCAGCAATGCGTTCTGCAAGTGTGCTTCTATCGGAAGAATGATGGCTTGGGGTAGCTTACCCCAATAAGTTTCAGCTTTGTCAAAGAGTGGGTAATATACCACTGTTCTTACGCTGTAGAGTAGCCCTTTCCATAGACTGGATGTTGTGCAAAATCCCTTGTTGGCCTCATCTACCAGCAAACTCAGCATATGAGAACTTCAGCCTACACTACTTCATATGCAGCGGATCTTTGCAAGAATGTACGTCTTAAAAGTCATTTGCCATAATTCTGGAGAATACCAACCTCAATCGTAACATACTCTTTCAGCTTCTTGCACGTAGAAAAAACAGTCTCAGATGTGGCAAATTCAAAGTACCAAAGCTTATTCTTCATTCTGTGGTGGCAGAGTGTGTCATATTATTAATAGTTTAAAACGCTTCCAAACAATCATGGTCATTTTTCATTATACAGAGCAGACCCTCTGAAAACGCTCATATGAAGAGAGAAAAAATACAGATGGAGGTTTCATTATTTTTTTTAATGGGCAACATTATTACATTTGCTAATAATTAAGGAAAAGGAAAAAATTCAGAACTGGGTCAATGTGTTCACTGACTGATGAACACCTATATTAAAGAAATATATTGTAATGCGGGTGGAGGAACTTGACACTAACAGAGCCGATATCAAGACTGATCTGCCGCAGAATGCAACCCTTTGTGAATGTGTTTAAACCCGTCTAGTGTATGCGGAAACCAGTAAAAAAAACATTACCTGCTATTGAATTTCTCAGGGTATTTCTCTCTCATGACGTGGAATCGGTGAGCAATGGAGGCATCCTGGAGAGAGGACTCAAGTTGAAGGAACAGTAACAAAGCCACACATTGATGCAAGAAAATAGTGAGAGGTCCAATTTACTTCCCCTACTCACATAAACATTCTGAAAATCAGTAACGGCCGTTAGTAAGGAGTATACAGCCAGTGAACAACTCCGTACACACATTACACACTTACTGACAACTCACAAGGCTGTCAGTCCCCTTACATTTAATAGGGTTATCTAGGAAGTCAAAGAAAATGTTTTGGTAACCGGTGTTCTTACTTGACTTTTCAGAGATCTAGATTTATAGAGCCTGTTACTCCAGTTATACATAAAAAGTTACCACTAAATAAAGTGGTCTTCCCAACATACCACCAGATGAGATGCCATTGCTGATTGGACCATTCAACTGGTTGCTATGGCAAGGGGACAACATTAGAAAGTCTTTATTAGAATAAACTTTTTGCTACATAACCCCCAATGAGTCCTTTTGCATCTGATACCGGAGCCACTGAGTGACAATCCGAATTGTCTTAAAAATTGTGGTGTAAATAAACAACATTTTTCTACACAAAAATGTATTGACGGTGTAGCTACAACTATGAGCTCTATCCTGATTGCCAAAGAATTAAAGTTGCTGAATCTTTTACATACCACTCCAATTGAGAAATAGTTGTTGATGATCTCATAAGGTACAGGGTCTCCCTTCTCTGCTGGGTTATCAGGTATGACCTCAATGTTCCACCGGTCCATCTGAAGAATTGCACTATTCTCTATGTCCTTTAAGAACTTTCCCAGATTTTCTCCATCATAACCTGCAAATGGGTTGATAGGGACAAAAAAGTGTAAAAAAAAACACTACAGATTAAGATCTCATAAACAATGTAAAAAAGCAAAGCTATATATCATAGTAAATATCAAAAAACTGTGAATAAGCAGATATAAATGCATGTTACACTTTTTTTACAATTTAATCTTACCCCCTCCCCATCGCAGGCACCGTGCAAGGTCATTCCCTGTGCCGAGGGGTAGCACAGCCACCGGTGGTCTTTGGGGAAGGTTTGCCTTGTCTAGATGAAGTGGAAAAATGAACAAAACAAGAAAAGGTCAGTGAGAGTCATTACTGGGTGGAAAAAGCGGCTTAATAAAAAAAACGCGTTATATAGATTATCAAAAATGTCACATGTAAATATTAACTGTCCTCAACCCTATTGAATTATATAATTATTGTTATTTAAACAATTTAATTATTTTGATATATATCTATATATATATCTATATCTATAAAAACATACAAGCAATCTTTAAGTCCCATAGAAACATATTTTATAACCCAGACAACTTTCTCTTATCCAGAGATACTGAGCAATGATTTTCTTTATGTAGTTGGTAGTTGAAATCTATCTTACCAATGGCATCAAGGATCCAACCCACTGTCCCATCTCCTCCGCATACCAAGATCCGATAATCAGGCACCTCCCTGAAAAAATTAAGCCTGGAACCAGAAAAAAAGACATGGAAGAAAAAGTTCAAATGGTGAAAAATGATATAGATGTGAAATACATGCGTGCTTCTACATCCATGTTGTTCCTTCTTACCCGGGGGCCGGACCTCCCTTTATTAAGTTGTAAACCTGTCTGGGATTTAGCAGGTACTGGAACTTCCGCAGAACCCTGGAGTGGATAGCAGATACTACAAGTTACACAATGAAATGAAATGTCATTTGAATCTGTTCTCTTACGAAAGTACATCATGAACTGTGTATGATGCCTTGTTAGACAGAGTTACATTATGTATGCATGCTGAGCTCCTGCTTATCTATGTTGTAAAATCCACTGGGGGTCTGGACAAAAAAAGTGAAGTTTTAAAGGCAACCCAGAAGTAACCCGTAGCACGTGTCCTATTGCATAGCAAAACGTGAGTTACAGCGGTTGAAATGCCATATTCTCCATATCACAGAAGTTAATCTGACTAGCCAAGCATGATGGGAGTTTCCACGCAAGCAATGAACGGCGTTCCTGTGTAAACGGACATCCTCACCTCTCCCCCTGCTTTCCTCCACTCTTTGGGTTGACAAACACAAGCAATGGATGTGTGTTTGAAACCGGGACCACCTTTCAACAAAAGCAAATGCATTACTGTAAAGGCAATGGATTCTATGGAGACCTACAAAGATAATTCTATCATTCTCAGCGACTGAGTGACTGACCGTTAAATCATTATATACAACAAGAAAGTGTGATTTTTTTGGACTGATATACTCTAGTGGACCATTAGCTGGTTTAAGGGGTTATAGCCCCGATTTTTAATATGTTAGTAACTGGTTTTATGATTTCTCATTGTGGGCAAAAGCAAGATGTAAACGTTGTTTTTTTTTTTTACTCCATATTGTATGGTGATGTATGCATTTTATTTTAACTAAAATGTGCTTCTTTTCCTATAACTCTGCTGTATCTATTACCAGTGCCCACACTAGATATATTTATTGTCCATTTGGCAAACAGGGCAAATGCGGCAGACTGTGTCCTTCAGTGGCCGTATGTGTAACATAGCCAGTGGCCGCAGGGATGTCATTTAGTGTCTTCTCCAGTTCCTTGTGATCTCTCACATGCATTAAGGGCATATGCCAGCTGAGAATAACATATTATATCTGCATGGATTGCAAAGAAAGACCCGGGGTGACCCTGCTGCAAATCAGCACTGTTCTCAAAGGGCCAGGAGGAAATAAACAGGACAGGCATATCCCAATAACAGAGATATTGTCCTTAAGATAGCATTAGTACTGTTAAGGCTCTCTCCAGAGAGGTCAAATAGCCAGCGAACCAGATGAAGTCACAGGTCACCGATAAGGCCAGCTTTACAGAGAGCAAGATGAATGATACATGCCAGCTCCAGAGTGACTGCACTCTTCATGGCAGAGGAAAGCTGACGGATACACACAGACAGCAATGACTGGGTAATGGGCAAAGATGTGCCTACCCGCAGGGCCTGCCCGTCTGATGCGCTGAAGGTCTGCGATGACTCCTCCGAGGGCGCAAGCAGATTCTTCTGGCTGTTCTGACGTTCCTGAGGGGAAAACAAATGTATGGCCAAGGTCTAGGTAATGGTGACTAACAACAAGGGGAAGCCATATAGCTATATAGCAGAATTTACAGAAGAAAGGAGTCACTTTGGGCACATATATACACATTATGCACATTCTGTCATAAAACTGCACTTTTCCTCTTAGCAGCCCACATTCAGTACCAATAATTTCAGATGATATTGCTCATTTTATATATGAGTATGCATAACTCCCGGTGGTGTTGTGGGAATTAATGTACTATACTACAGTAACATGAGAAAAATAAATACGGTGGAGAAAAGTGAGTAATAGACATAAAGGAAACAGAAAATGAGTAACAGTAACAGTTGGTGGTAAATTAAATTTTGCATATAATCAGGAAGTTTACTATCTATCTAGGACACATTTAGCATTAATGTGCCAGAACTATATGGGTATAAATTTGACCATGAGCTTGGGGGCATCTGACACATGACTCACCAGAATAACTGGATATATAGAAGCAGGAGGCAATATATGATCTTTCAAGGCACCTCCATCACAGAGCAGAGGAACAAGAGGAGCACATTCATCATGAACCTAAAATTCAAATAATAAAAGAATAGGTATATATATATATATATAGCCATATGTCTTAAGGAAGTAGGTAGAAGAGGTCTCTGGAATTCTTGGCGGTCCATGTGATGAGGTGTTGGTCTGTTAACTACTGGAGGAGAGAAAGCGGCCTGCTTTCAGAACATTCTTACCTTCATATGACACCAGACACAGCGTTCACCAGTGAGGCTCTGGAAGCTTTTTATCTTTTTCTGACATTTGTCACACTTGTTAGCCTCGCAACCACCTTTGACCCAAACATGGACCTGTCCCTGGGGGTAGAAGAAATGGAAATGTCTAAACAATATGATGAAGTAAGATGACAATTTGTGATTCGTATACCCCGGTACTGGGTTACAAACACACAAAAGAAGAGAAACATAGAAAGACAGAATTTGACAGCAGATAAAAAACATTTGGCGCAACTAGTCTTCCCATTTTCCTGTTGGTAAAGACTCAGACTTTAATTAGTCCTTGGTCTTAGATTAGATAGCGTTATATACATAAAGGGATACGATGTGATAAAAACCAAATAACAAATAAAACCAGAGGAAAGAATGATTATATACTGAAGGACAGGAGAGATCTTTGCATCTCTGACTTACGCTGGCATCCTTGCGAGACTTAGCATAGGTGCTGATGCAGGAATTAGGCGCCTTGCGAGCACAACGCTCATGCACAGTGAATTTACAGACTGCAAGGAGAAACACACACGTTTCAGCACTCCGCAGATCGTTACAGTGTGTTCTATGACAATAACACAGAATTGATACATTTGGAATATTGTGGCATTAGGTTTTATTTGAATATTATTTGTTTTTTTTACAAACTCAATGCTGCGTGTTCGGGATTCAGATTGCATGGGATGTCCATGTAACTTGTACAATAATAAATCGGATTATATATGCATGGTGGTTTGTGAATACATGTTAACTTACAGGTGCAGCACAGTCCCTGCTTCCTAACCCCAAAGAGCAGCGCTTCGCACACGTTACAGTACACAGGGCGATTGAAATGCTTTAGGCGCCACAAGTGTTGACCATCGTCCTTTATATTCTGTGAAAGAAGAACCAAAGAACAAGGCCGAGCAAACCAAAAAGAGGATAGAAGCAATGGATATATGAGGAGTAAAAAAAAGACAGAAGAAAGGGAACGAGAGAGAAATGTAAACTCAATTTCAAACATCCAATTTATTACACATGTTTTCTTCTAACCCACCCCATACGTACAGCTTCCATTCCCAGCAGCACCAGCAGAGGCACCGTAGTAAGACCTCCTTTCAGCCATTCTTCATAGGACACAATCCCATTACCATCGGAGTCCACTTGTTTCATCATCTCTTGCAGCATCTACAGAGACAGAAGCCCAGGATAAATGGGGGCAGAAAATAGGAACACAATCACAAACGGCAGTAGGTTGAGGGCTTGGCAACTATCCATCAGAAGTACAAACATTACCAGGAAACCACTTCAGTGGCAAAATTCTCCCTGTTCAGAAGTTGTTTTTTGCCCTCTTTTCCAACTGTTAACATATTTAATTCCCAGTAACACATTGTTTAACACTATTTGATGTTAACTTTTACAAGGCACTCAAAAAAGGGAAGGAAAACATTTCTTATGTGCAATGATAACAGCATATTTTATGCAATACACTATAAAGATAGGAACTGTAAAGTTTTCAAAATCGTGGCACATGACAATATCCCCCCCCAAAAGAATGGAAAAGAGATTTAATGGATTTGTTCCTGAAATTGTGCTGCATATAACACTTCATTGTTATGTGTCATAATAATATGTGTAATCATTTCTTTCCTGCATACAGATAGGAGTTTGTTAGCTGAACATCGGAGAATTCTATGTATGAATTAGGAGCCTGATGTTTTTGAAACCATGAATATAAAATATAATAAAATATATTCACATGTTCAATCATTTGATTGAACAAAAAACTCACCAGCGGGAAGATGTTTTGAGTCATAGCAACTCGGGTCCCCGAATTTATTCAATTCTGAGTTATCCTATACATTGTAAAATCTGCTTTTACGCAACCCTTTCTTCTTATAAAAGCTCAACAATTTAGTATGAATAACATGGAAAACACTCACAGGTTTCAGTTCAGTAATATCCCAGTCCAGGTATTCGGCTACACGCATCATTTGAGTTATTATTCGATCTACTTCCTATAGGGACACAGAAAAGGTATAGAAAGTGGCAGGTGAACAATGAACAAGACGAAAATTATGAGGGAAATGTAAAACCTGGTTAATCTATAAACAGAGATTCAAAAAGTGAAAAAATGAATGAAAAAAGAAAGCAAAAAGCAGTTGGATATAGAATTAATGCAAAGAGAATGGAAAATAGAGCAAGCGTAGAACAGGTCCAAGGATCAACTTGCTGTTAGTGTTAAGTGAATAGATAGAAACAGTAAGGGTTAAACTTACAGAACTGTCCAGGAGTCCATTGCCATCTTTATCATACAACTTGAAGGTGACTGTGAAGCAAAGATACCGCTTATCACAAAATAATATCATTTCTAAACACAAGATGGAGCTAGTGCTTTATATTGCGAGAAAACATTAAAATAAATGTCTTATTTCCAAAATTGGCTTAATATTCAGATGAATAGGACATAAAACAACCACATTGCTAACTGGCAGTGCCATCTCCTAATTGGAACATCAACGTGCAAACATATCTCTCTCTCAAAAAGCTCTCTACGAAAAGGGCCAACGATGTGTGTGAGTACCTGGATATGCATTTTTCCAAAAAGCACTTACCGGAAATCAGTGGGAGGACCTTCCACTCATGGGAATTTGGGGTCAGACCCCCGTCCGCAGTGTTCCCTCAGCCAGAGTGCATTTGGGGTCAGACCCCGTCCGTAGTGTTCCCTGAGCCAGAGTGCATTTGGGGTCAGAACCCCATCCGTAGTGTTCCCTGAGCTGGAGTGCATTTGGGGTCAGACCCCCGTCCGCAGTGTTTCCTGAGCCGGAGTTCATTTGGGCTCAGACCTCCGTCCGCAGTGTTCCCTGAGCCAGAGTGCATTTGGGCTCAGACCTCCGTCCGCACTGTTCCCTGAGCCGGAGTGGATTTGGGGTCAGACCCCCGTCCGCAGTGTTTCCTGAGCCGGAGTTCATTTGGGCTCAGACCTCCGTCCGCAGTGTTCCCTGAGCCAGAGTGCATTTGGGCTCAGACCTCCGTCCGCACTGTTCCCTGAGCCGGAGTGGATTTGGGGTCAGACCCCCGTCCGCAGTGTTCCCTGAGCTGGAGTGCATTTGGGGTCAGAACCCCATCCGTAGTGTTCCCTGAGCCAGAGTGGATTTGGGGTCAGACCCCCGTCCGCAGTGTTCCCTGAGCCGGAGTGCATTTGGGGTCAGACCCCCGTCCGCAGTGTTCCCTGAGCCAGAGTGGATTTGGGGTCAGACCCCCGTCCGCAGTGTTCCCTGAGCCAGAGTGGATTTGGGGTCAGACCCCCGTCCGCAGTGTTCCCTGAGCCGGAGTGCATTTGGGGTCAGACCCCCCGTCCGCAGTGTTCCCTGACCTGGAGTGCATTTGGGGTCAGACCCCCATCAGCGGTGTTCCCCGAATCGGAGTGCATTTGGGGTCAGACCTCCGTCCGCAGTGTTCCCTGAGCCAGAGTGTATTTGGGGTTAGACCCCCGTCCGCACTGTTCCCTGAGCCGGAGTGGATTTGGGGTCAGACCCCCGTCCGCAGTGTTCCCTGAGCCGGAGTTCATTTGGGCTCAGACCTCCGTCCGCAGTGTTCCCTGAGCCAGAGTGCATTTGTTCCCAGAGTGCATTTGTCCGCACTGTTCCCTGAGCCGGAGTGGATTTGGGGTCAGACCCCCGTCCGCAGTGTTCCCTGAGCTGGAGTGCATTTGGGGTCAGAACCCCATCCGTAGTGTTCCCTGAGCCAGAGTGGATTTGGGGTCAGACCCCCGTCCGCAGTGTTCCCTGAGCCGGAGTGCATTTGGGGTCAGACCCCCGTCCGCAGTGTTCCCTGAGCCAGAGTGGATTTGGGGTCAGACCCCCGTCCGCAGTGTTCCCTGAGCCAGAGTGGATTTTGGGTCAGACCCCCGTCCGCAGTGTTCCCTGAGCCAGAGTGGATTTGGGGTCAGACCCCCGTCCGCAGTGTTCCCTCAGCCGGAGTGCATTTGGGGTCAGACCCCGTCCGTAGTGTTCCCTGAGCCAGAGTGCATTTGGGGTCAGAACCCCATCCGTAGTGTTCCCTGAGCTGGAGTGCATTTGGGGTCAGACCCCTGTCCGCAGTGTTCCCTGAGCCGGAGTTCATTTGGGCTCAGACCTCCGTCCGCAGTGTTCCCTGAGCCAGAGTGCATTTGGGGTTAGACCCCCGTCCGCACTGTTCCCTGAGCCGGAGTGGATTTGGGGTCAGACCCCCGTCCGCAGTGTTCCCTGAGCCGGAGTTCATTTGGGCTCAGACCTCCGTCCGCAGTGTTCCCTGAGCCAGAGTGCATTTGGGCTCAGACCTCCGTCCGCACTGTTCCCTGAGCCGGAGTGGATTTGGGGTCAGACCCCCGTCCGCAGTGTTCCCTGAGCTGGAGTGCATTTGGGGTCAGAACCCCATCCGTAGTGTTCCCTGAGCCAGAGTGGATTTGGGGTCAGACCCCCGTCCGCAGTGTTCCCTGAGCCGGAGTGCATTTGGGGTCAGACCCCCGTCCGCAGTGTTCCCTGAGCCAGAGTGGATTTGGGGTCAGACCCCCGTCCGCAGTGTTCCCTGAGCCAGAGTGGATTTTGGGTCAGACCCCCGTCTGCAGTGTTCCCTGAGCCAGAGTGGATTTGGGGTCAGACCCCCGTCCGCAGTGTTCCCTGAGCCAGAGTGGATTTTGGGTCAGACCCCCGTCCGCAGTGTTCCCTGAGCCAGAGTAGATTTGGGGTCAGACCCCCGTCCGCAGTGTTCCCTGAGCCGGAGTGCATTTGGGGTCAGACCCCCCGTCCGCAGTGTTCCCTGAGCTGGAGTGCATTTAGGGTCAGACCCCCATCAGCGGTGTTCCCCGAATCTGAGTGCATTTGGGGTCAGACCCCCATCAGCAGTGTTCCCTGAGCCTGAGTGCATTTGGGGTCAGACCCCCGGCCCACAGTCTTCCCCAAGCCGGTGCTGGAGATGAGTATATCACGTGCAGGGAAATGTGTTCAGTGAACACATCTCAAGCATGGCATTTAGATGGGGTGGGAAAGGGGCAAATGGATTTGGTAGAATTTTGCAGAATTTGCAAAACTGACATGAAAATCTAAAGAAACCACACAGCTATCATATACATTAAGGTGCATATGATGGCGGGGGTATGCCTTTAAACTAAAAATTGGAAACAATATCAACCTAGCAGCTGCCACCTACAAAGGCTACTGGAAAGTCCAGAAGTTTGTTCCAGATAGTTTTAGTTTGGTTACTTACATAACACAGATGAGTATCAGACTACACATTCTTATAGAATTAATTGTCACTAATAATATCAGTTTATTTTTCCAAAAATAAGATTTTCCCTAGCACTGCCATGACTCACTAGATGGCGGGGGGAAAACAAAAAAATCCTTTTCTTGCAATACTTCTCAATTCTGAACGAGCACACAGAGCAGCGGAAGGGGATATTGACCATTATTAGAGTAGCTGCATTAACCATCTGCTCTAATGGTCTATGCCAGACACAAACAGATCTGATATAGGGGACTATAAATATTTCATTAAATTACATCTTTGGCGAATTTGTGATCTTTCACAATAATCATACATCTGTTGCTGACCGGAACAGATATTGTCTCTAGTTACGTTACATTACAGTTATGTATATAGCGCCGGCAGGTTCCGTAGGGCTGTTACAATGTATTAAAGGGACATTCAGTCTCTAAATTTGAATTTTCCTTTAAGCCATTCTTATGTGCAGTCATCAAACATCTCAAAAAAAGATATCGGCCATAATTAAATCCCGAGTTAGTTCTCTAGCCGATTAAGGAGCAAGAGCAGAGTTTCTTCTGCAATGCAACCTTTGTCTCTCAAAGCTTTGGTGACCCTTTTTCCTGTTTAGCTGTGGATGGACATGGCTGCATTAAAATCATGTGCTCCCCAGGTAAACAAACCATCTGGTCAACCTATTCCATTCAATTCACAACCACACCATTCGGGAAAACATGCAGCCTTAGAGGGATCATCAAAGTTCTCATTAAAAGAAATGAAATACATTTTTTTTTGCAAATGATGTCCAAAAAAAATCACTGGTCACCAACAGATGGCCCATATTTTGATATTCCTAGCACGGTACACCATGTTTCGACATTTAGAACAATAATTTGGCTACTTACACTCGAGCTTGTCCTCAGCAGTACCTCCTTCCAGCAAAGAGAAGTAACAGGATACATCATTCAGGCTCACACGGAAGTTTTCTGCAGGGACACAGAAGAAAAGTATTTGAAAGAGTGGAGCCTCGCTAATGTGCTACCCGGTGTAACTGTGCCCGAAAATCAGTGCTGGCAACAAGATCATTCAGCCCCAGTCCTGGTATTCCTTTACATCTTCTTTTACGTTTTCCAAGAGGCTCGCTGCCAAATAGTGTCTTCCTGAGAGAAAATCAGATGCTGTAAGGGTTTTTTTTTAATGATGGGATACACACTTGGTAGCATAAGGTAGCTTACGTATATTGTGCTAGCTGTCATTTTGTGTAAATGTTACTTTAACTTACTTAAAACTCCTAACATCCATCACTACAGCCCATAGAGGGATCCAGGAAGCGTTGGAGCCAATACAACACATAACCAGTGCCAGAGATACATATATATTATATTTATTATTATTATTTTGCTGTGTTCTGTATATAGAGACACAGTCTAGGAAAGTTGTGTTGAGCTTCCTGTGATTTCACAAGTCTGCGCATCTGCTGACCTTGAGCATGACATTGTGGGTCATTTGAAAATATCTTGGTCCCACCCTATGTCCATAAACCCAACATTGTGCCCAGGACTCTCCTCAGTGATGGTATGGATATAGGGGAGCTGCCACCTATGGCAAAGCCATAACATATTTTCATTACTGACACACTCGTTTGTTACCTTTAAGTGAAGGTTCAGTTTTAAGCCACTTGGGTTTATATTTCCAGCCTTGATACCCGTGGCGTTCTATGCAAATTATGTTTAGTTCATTTCCAATCATCTCTTAGGGAGGATTGCATTGGAAAGCAGGTGGAAAGATGACATGTTTTACTCCACCTTTTGTTGTTTTGTCAGGATAAGCATAAGCCTCCAGAGCTATTATTTACGAACGCAAAGGTCACAATCTCAGTGACGCAACAACGTAAAACATGATGCACCAGCAAGATAACAGCTTCCATCTACAATATCAGATTTTTATATTAATACTTTTAAAAGGAAATAAATATATATGAAATATATAAATATGTTAAGGTTAGGGATGGGGATAATCTGGAAAGTTATTTTGAATACAGACTTCAGACGTCCAAACACACACAGAAGTGCATGAGACTTTTCCAACTATAGTACAAAATCAATTGAAAACATATTCCAGCAGCAAAGGTTTAAGAAGCAGCTCCTTGAAACATATACTAATCCTTTATTCAATAATATGTGTTTTATTCACTGAAATGAGCACCAGCACTGTTTCCCAGCCAAAGTGCATTACAGGCCATTTGTCAAATCAAAAACGCTGTGAATTAATAGCATTTCCTATTAAAAAGCAGACCAGGTAGCGAAAGCTTGGATACATTACCTGCTACTGTAATTAATAGTACAAAGTTTCGCCATAGCGGGCTCAGAGGCCGGCATTGTTCAATTGATTTTGTTTTCTGAACACTAAACAGCTAAAGATTACTACGATGTGAATGTCAATATTCCCTTGGATATGCCTTATTATTTTATCAGTGTCTCTTATCACATTAATTGATTGGTTTTCTCTGTTGTAAATTGAGTTGGAAAACGTGGACTGATAACAATAGGGTGAACCATTTCGTGTTTACAGGGTGACATTTTTAATAAGGTAACCTGTACTTGTCAGGGGAGGGCTGGCAACTTCTGGCCAGGGGGACAAGTAAAGCCAAGTGGCCCCATTGGCCCCTTGCCCGCCCCAACATACACACTGGCACATATATGTAGACACACTTACTCAAGCTTAATGCTAAGTAAGATATACTGATTTGTGTCACCTGTTCAGAGACAGAGGAACCTACCTTTGTTCCCATCAGTCTGGTCCCCATCAGTTTGTTTGCTTGAGCCTGTCTGAAAGGACATGAAGAGCCGCTCGCAGAGGTCAGGGGAAATGTCCTCCACCTCCAGGTAAGTTTTCAGGAAAGATCTAAAACCCTCGAAATCTATCGACTTAAGCAGAGCACAGACAGCATCTGAGTGAGGAACCGTGGTATCCCTTTAATGTTACACGCTGCAGAGCTATGTATTAGCCTTTATACACAGGAGAGGCAGTTCATATATACGTATAAATAATATGGAGCACATTGTATTGTATGATTTTTGTTTGCAGACCTAGTTTTTGGCATGTATGTTAAGTAAGAGAAATCGGTTTCAAAGTGTATATATTTTGTACAGCAGGGAAAGTGGTCAGGCTAGATGCCCCAAATGGTTTTTATCTGCAGTCAAATTCGAGGTCTCTATGAATTTTCACAATTGCAAAATAGCCACACTTTTCAATTCTTGGGATTCTAACCCATTTGTCCATAACCTCTGTGTCTATTAAAACATCATAAGTGGGTGCCATAAAAAATAGTGATACTGAAAATCAGTGATAGGTGAATAACCGGTAACAGCCATATGTGTAGAATACAAAATAAATCTATTCTGATTGCATGCAGTAGGGTTAAGCATACTGGTACATAGGATGCAAGACATAGCAGTATAGAACCTAGAACTTGACAGCAGATATGGACCATTTGGCCCATCTAGCCCTTTTTTTATTTTTTAAACACTCAAACCTTAATCAAGCATTGCCATACGTCTATCCCATGCATGCCCTTTGTTAGGACAGCTGCAAACAACACAATACACCCAGGAGGGGTAAGAACTATAACACAGATAAACATAAAACAAAGACAGCTATCTCACCTCTTCAGATAAAAAATGGCTCAAACTACCTCCACCATAAAACTCCTGCAGGACATCTTGAACCTTCCTGGCGCTGTCTGCAAACAGAAGATAATTGAATTTTACCATGTATGTCACATTCCCAGGAATAATCAGAGCTTGAAGTCTTCTTCCGTGCTTTGGATCTTTTAACATCACTGCAAGGCTGAAGGTTCGGGGAGCGGAGGTATGGCACCGAAGGCTGCATACACGGACAAGATGTGGGAGGGAAGAGATGCATTTACTCACAATCAATGTACTTCTGCAGTTGGGTGAACTCCTTCGGGCTCAGTATTGCCCACTCCTTGTTCTCTTCGCTCATACTGGCTCTGCGACAGCCCTGCGGCAACACAGCAAAAAGGAGGTGAGGCAGATGATCCATGGCAAGGCAGACAATCAGGGGCAGCGGGGAGAACGCTATGAATGGGCTGCGATTCTGGCTCAAACCTTGGATTACACATTAGCTGAACTAACACATTCTCCCGGAGTTTTCCAGAATCCCTACACTGCTGCAATACCGAGACAGAATGAGTGGCAGCGTGACAGAAAAAGACGGGGGCAAGGAGGGGTGGAGGGAGTAAGGGAGGAAAGCAAAAGACATGGTAACGAGTGTGTGTGGAAAGAAGAGGGGCTTACTGGTACGGGATAGAGAGAATGAAGGAGACACCATTCAGGACTGTAGCTTGCGATCAAATAGACAGCAAGGAAATAAGGGAGAAGGTAAGAGAGCAAGACAAACCAGTTACAGAAAGTGAAGCTGGAATGAGAGGGATGGAGCGTGAGCAGTGGGTGTAAGGCAGAGAGAAAAGTGAGGTAGGGGGAGGAGATTTAAAGGTATAGGAAACAGAGAGATGATGGGAAGACATTTTAAGCATAGTAAAAAAAAATAGTTCGGCATAACTGCAAATACAACGTATCATGCCTGCCTCCAATATGGCTGTATATGATATGATTACTGTGAATACTTACACATTTCCTGTTATTTTACAGCTTACACTTGCGCAAAGAGAGGGTAAACTAGTGAGTACTCCAAGCCAGCTTTACACCAACAAGTACTCCGAGCTGACACTCAGCACGCTGAGCAGGTACTGCTATCTGGCAGCACACAACACGCATCCTGGCAAGAACTCGCAACTGGCACTATGTCACCTGTACACTGCATTGCTATTCCTAGAAGGCATCACGCCGGTATATCTGAACACGGAGTGAGTACTCAGAGCCAGCATTATGTCATAAGTGCAGGAGTATTTACTTCTTATCGGCAGCATGTGACCAATACCCCAGCAGATACTCCTGGTGAGCAATCCCTGGCAGGAGCAGGTGAGCCGTACCCTAACAAATACCCCCAGCTAGAATGATGTCACCTAAACACTAGAACATACTCCCAGCCATCATTATATCACCTGTGCACTAGCAGGTACACCATCCAGCAGCAAGCCAACCATACAATAAACAAGTACTCCTAACTGGCAGTATAGTAACATGCAGCATTAGCAAGAGCTTCTACCCAGAAATAGGACACTGAAGCGCTGGACCAGTACTCCCAGCCAACAGCATGCATCTTTTACAGATGGCAAGTACTCCCAGCCGGAGTATATGAAACTACTCTCAGTCAGTAGTATTTCATCTGTACGCTGAATGATTTATTTTATTCTGCATGGAACCTTGCATAAAGTTTCTCAGACACCCCACACAAAGAGCAAGTTTTCCCAGCTTGAAGAATCATCCCTACAATGCTGTGAAAAACAAGTTGCCCACTTACCGATTTCTTCTAGTTTTCCTTATTTGTCATATCTAAATATTTCAGATCAAACTAATTTTGACAAAGAAAATGTGTAAACATCAGCTTTTAGATGATCATTTCATTTATTAAAGTTAAAGAGTTAATCAAACCTATATCACTCATGTGAAAAAGAAATGGCCCATAAACTTAATAACTGGTTATACCAGCTTTGGCAGCAGCAACTGCAATCAAATGTTTGGGATAACTGACAATGAGTCTTTTACATCGCTGTGGAGGAATTTTGGCTGACTCTTCCTGACAGAATTGTTTTAATTCAGCCAAACTGGAGGGTTTTCGAGCATGAACTGCCATCTTAATCGGATTCAAGTCAGGACTTTGTCTAGGCCATTCCAAAACCCTCATTTTGTTTATTTTGAAACATTCAGAGGTGGACTTGCTCATGTGCTTCAGATCATTGTCCTGCTGTGTAACCCAACTGCCCTTGAGCTTTATGAACTGATGGCTGGACATTCTCCTTCAGGAGTTTCTAGTAGAGAGCAGAATTCATGGTTCCACATTATGTCAAGTTGCCCAGGTGCTGAAGCAGCAAAGTAGCCCCAGACCACCACATTTACGCCAGACGTAATGGGACCCATGCCTTCCAAAAAGTTCCCCCTTTGACTCGTCAGTCCACAGAATACTATCCCAAAAGTCTTGGGGGTCATCAAGATGTTTTTTTGTCAAATGTGAGATGAGCACACAAACTTATTCACTCATGCTAACACACATATACATGCTTACACATACTTACCCTAACATACACTTACTAACACACACTTACACACTCCCTTACACATCCATGCTCACGCACACACAAACACTTCCATGCTCATATTCATGCTCACATACACATTCATGCTCACACACACACACTTATCTACAGATTATCATGCTAACATACATACATACTCCATCCCTTACTCTCTCACTTGCTCCTTCCCTCTTGCACCCTCTACTTACCTCACTGACTGTTTTCTCTCTCTCTGGCTACACGCAAACTGCGTGAGCAATCTCACTTTCCCTGCGGGGTCATGTAACCTTGTGTTATGTGACCCCATTGTGTTTCTACCTCCCCACGCCAGTCCAAAATTGTTCACAAAGGGCCACTCTGACCTAGACCAGCTCGCCCATTACACAAGAGATAAAAGAATTCCTGAGGTAATGAAGTACACATGATGATAACATTCTGATCTCTGATTAATTATGGTTTTCCAAATGTGTTTTAGCTGCCACTTTGTTACTTGGCCATCTGCTGCACTTACCATGGGCCTAAAGTTACTTGCCCTCCCCTGTCACCAAACAAATAGGGTTGTGAGCGTGTGTTATACTACTACACTAGGTCATGGGGAAAAAGTTTGAAGAACACTAGTTTATATCATAGCAATCTAAGCCTTAATCAATAAATATCTAATACAAATGCTACTGACTTACAATGAACGTTTTGGGTATAAGCACACAGCAATCATGTATCAGTCTGCTAACTTGCTCTGATCACGTTCAGCCGACAATTCTGAGGGACCAGATATCATAATGACGAGTGACACTATCTGCCATTAACATAGCACTGACATTTGTTTTGTTCTGTGCAAATCTTTTCAGCAACTTACTAGAATTATAGCACATACTTATCATTCCTCAAACAGCTTCAATGCTTTGTCTGATAGTAATCAAATTTAACCATTCAGTGAAAAATCCTACTGCTATCTGATCTGCTGCCAGATAGGCCTGCACAGTGGAACAAGCAGACACGATAACTGCAAACCTTGTTTTCGTTCACTTCCCACGATGAATGATAACTAAAATGTATGGTGGTGCAGTTAATCAATGTATGACTACAAACTAATAAAAGTAATTTTCATGATATGTGTGCCAAAACATAAGTTTTATTGGTATGAGTGATACTGGTAGAAAACCATATTTTGATATGTGAAGTGCAGCGTAGAAAATAAAAGCCCCCTACAGAACAATCCGACCGTCTCACCAATCGCTGATCTTCATCCTTAGTTTAGATGCATCAGTTGTTGGGGTGCTGGATTATGACATCATTTTGTGGCCCACGGAGTTAGTAGAACAAACTAGTAAGGTGCCAAATAGGCCTCTGTCTCTTAGGGCTAAGCTTTTACCTAACAGATGCCTTGCTCTGAGCCACCAGCGAAAAGGATGAGTAGCAGGTAACTTAGACATCCCTAGTCTGACCTTGGCTACTGTGCTTAAAAATGTCATTGTACTCCTTGTGATGTGATGTTTCGTAATAATTACAATCATAACAATAAGACATTTATAACACCTCTTTGATAAGTGAATCAAGTAAAGTCAGGTTGCCATCCTTTAACAACATACGTTAAAGTGAAGGTCCTGTGACCGCATTGTGCTGCTCTGAACTAGTAATTGAAAGAAAACAGATGTCTGTGAGACCAGCAGTTACCACTGATTAACGCTGCGCTCTAGCATCACCTATCCTCCCTCAAGATGACCATAATGACAATGGCTCCTTCGCTTACTCAATGTGAGGAGCAAAAGGGAACATTGGTTCATTTCCACTTTCAATTCAGTATGCTCTGTCCTAAGAGACTTGTAACACAATGAGCTACAAGTCAGTAAATGGACAAGCTGGAAGGACAAGCTTAACACCCCAGACACTTCCTCTTCTTACCAAAGAACACACAATACACCACGCAGAAAATGAACTTGGAGAACCAGAAAGGGTGAGTAGATCTCTTTGTTGAAAAGGGAGGGGTAAAAGCAATTCAGACATTTTATTAGAAATATATACTCTTAAACTGCAACATTAAAAAACATTAAAAAGGGACGCTCCAGTGCCCTATATAGCTCCTCCAATGAACAGTTGCTAAAGTATTTTTTAGGTACTTATTCATTGCATTGTTAAGTTGAAAGAAAAAAAACTCAACTTTAGGAGACACTGCAGTGCACCCAGTCTTTGGTGGTTGAATCAGCCAGTCACAGTCAGGTAATGGCTCCTATTCAAAATTAATGGACTTATTTTCTGCGCATGTATGCAGTGGCCATTTTAGTCGAGTTGAGTATAGGAAGCTTGCAAGCAGAAACTGTGTATGGCCGATAACATCTCCTGCAAGCCAAGAAGAAGAAGCTGCCTGCCACAGTGCGAGAGGCTGCATCTGCCCTGCCGGCCACAGTGCGAGAGGTGGTGCATCTATACTGCCACTTCAGTGAAGTGAACATTAGCGCCGGCCAACTCTTCGCGTTCATCTTCGTGAGGGGAAAAATCTTCATATTCCACAAATATTCGCCCGTTCCTGTGTTCGGTTTGCGCAAATATTCGTATACATTCTTCGTGTTCGTTTTTTTCTTCCTTTTTTGTAGAAGGGGTTAATACGGGGTTAATGTGGTACGCACTACGCAGCAGCTTTGGTGCCAGGATTTTAAATGTCCGTACGAGCAACTCTATTGGTCACCTGCAGGGGTCTCCTCTGCCATCAACCAATGAAGTACACCTGTACACCGGCTCCAAGAGTTAAAAGGTCAAGTTGCGCCGTCAGGAGTAAAAGGGCCGTGTGAGTGAGTCGCCTGTAGAGGCCTCCTCTGGCATCAACCAATTGGCCTGTCTCAAGAGTTAAAGGGCCATAAGAACGACTCTATTTGTCGCTGGCAGGGCCCCTGCAGGCGACAAAAAGACTTGGTTGCATCTCCTGATGTCAAACTTGGCCTGTGGTCTCCACGTTCCAAGAGTTAAAAGTCCGTACAAGCGACTCTATTGGTTGTTCGTATGGACCTTTAACTCCTGGAGCAGGGAGACCAGTGGTCTCTCCCGGCCAATTTGCCGCACCAAGAGTTAAAGGTCTGTACGAGCGACTATTGGTCGCTGGCAGGGCAATTGGTTGATGCCAGAGGAGGACCCTGCAGGCAACCAATAGAGTCGTTCACATGGCCTTTTAACTCCTGAAGGCTAACATACGGATTTCCGCTTCCGTTAACCCCTGCGATGCTGCGTAGATAAGGTAGGCTAGACGGGGAAGGGACCAGGGAGACGAATATTCTTCGTGTTGTGTGTCTTCGTATACGTTTTGCCACTGCCATCTTCGTATGTTCGGTATTCGGGCTGAACAACCAAAAACGCACCCTTTGTGTTCGTTTTCACGTTCGCCCGAATACAAATGCACAAGTCTAGTGAACATATATCTTACGCAGCTAATCAGCATGTAAAAGTGCAGCAGGATATTGTATCGTTAGCAGGGAATTTCCACACCTGAAATTATATTGATGACAACATGAAGAAGACATATTTTAGAATAATCAGCAATGCTTTCAATTCACACTTTCGTTTTGACAAAAAATAACAGATAGGTGCCATAACTGTATTCCTATGAAAGAGTTAGTGGCCCAGTCTCCATAGGCAAAGCACCTGCTAGAGGGCAGCTCATCATCACATAAAAAATGGAAGCATTCACATAAAAGGAAAATCAAGTATGCTTCCATGTGCAAAAATGATGAGAACTTGTGCAAAACTGTGATTATGGCAATACACAGATGATTCTGAGACAATTTCTTCCAAAACCTGTTAAGGCAAAGCAAATTTGTAAAAAGAGCTTTATAGGCCTATCAAGTAAGGTTTAATCATCATAGGACAATTAGGTGTTCCCACAAAATATCAAGAGGTGGATTGTTACATTATTTTAACAAGGAATTATTTCTGGTTTTGACATTAAGCCGTCCTAGGAATGGTGCTTCTGTTGCTGAATTCCGTTACAAAGGTGTTAAATTCAGCAGAATAGGTGGAACAGCACATTTAAAGCAGATCTGTCACCTTTTTCCAATTCCCACATTTTACGCAATTAAAAATGTCCAATGATGATTATAGATTCAAACTGTATATCAGAAATCTACCTTATGCGTATACCATTGGAACAGCTTTCTTAATTTAGCATAAAGGAGGTAAAATGAATCCTAATTTGTATCTATGACATATTGGGGAACGACTGGGCTGATCCCTATTCCGTGGTGAAAACTAAGAATGTTCACTTGGGTCAATACAAGTGTCAAAGTGAAATCATAAAGCATTGGCAGCTGCCCAATGACCTCACCCCAGCGAGTGGGCACACAAAAAAGGTGCATGGCGACTTTACCTAAAAAATACCTAACGCACCTATCCACGAGTGCCTGGGATTTGCCTACTTATAATCATATATGCTTAAACTGCCAGGTTGCCTCTAAAAGGAACCAGGTTGCCAACCAAGAGTGACCTTGATAATCAGATGATATATTCAATAAATGGTTCAGTAGGGATAACCCGTGAACATAAAATAAAACAACACTATAACCTACAAAAACAAAAATGTTTTCTGCAATTTCCTATGGGTTAATGCTTTCTTGTGTCATTCCTCCTTTTTCCTGCACACACTACAGAAACAACATCATTCTGACGGCCCAATAACCGTGAGCAATTATGTGTCTAGGAGAATGGGTTGAATGAGGTCACTTGGTTGAATTCTTTATCTCTTGGTTTATGTCTGTACACATTCAACATTCATATAAAATACACATGCAAAGTGTTCACCATAGGATCGTTGACATTTTTGCCGTTCAATATTGATAAATGGAATTGGTTCTGGGAACTACAAGTGAAGATCCTTTTTAGTATTCAGTAAACAAGCAAAGTAATGTACCTGAAGAAGATACGCGAGTTGTCTTGTAAGCTTACACTCTCATTTGGTATTGCCTTGTCTCTACTTGTTTCATGTATGTTCATGGCTATCGTGGCACCAATCTCTTCTTTAGTCTTCGGCATCAGGAATTTATTAAACTCGGCATGTGGTGGTTGGGTGTGTAAATATAGCATATACAGACGTGGGGCAGCTGGGTACTGTTTTATAGGTAGGAGGACATGGTTAATAAAAAGGATTAAGACAACTTTATACTAAGGGAGGGCAAAGGGTAAACAGACTACTGTTTTCTTTGTGTTGCAGCTTAGTGACTGCATAAATACAAAGACTATGATTACAGGAATCCAAGCAGGTTTGATAAACAGTAACAATAATAATGACGTTTAATGTAGCAACATGATATGCGATTGTTTAATACAAGCCATTTCTTCAAGCTTTAGAAACAACCTGAGAAAATAGTATGGGGTGTGCCGCAAGTAGATCCAAAACTCCATCCAAAACAGAAGAAAGAGGAGAGTGTGGAGGGGCAGAGGAGATCATAGAGAAGGCACTGAGCTAGGGTCTTGGTAACCCTAAACTTGAATTCAGACCCCATCTTTCAGCCAATAGGCATTTTTTGAGGCACACTCAGAATGGAAGGTTATAATTCCAGGTATCGGTACTGTGGAAGCAAACACAATAGAAATGTGTCTTTGGGTTGGAATTACATTCTGAGCATTAGCAAAGGAGAAATAATCAGTTGGGGGATTTTATATTGTCACAAAACACAATCAATCATTTATTGCCAGGGATAAAAGAAACAACCATCTCTTTTAGTCTGCTTCACAGTAATTATATATATCAAGTTTCTCACTTTACCCTGGCTCCTTTGTGCTTGCTCTGGAGTTAAAATCAAACATTTAGCCACGTTCTCCAACAGCTAGTCTGTGATGCACCGAAGCGCGGATTCTCTCTAGCTCTGCTCTGACAATTAGATGCTACGTGGAAACGTTTCGCTGTATTCTTTTAACAGGACTGATATGTACTTGCGTGAACATTTTTGGAACTGATCGTGGTCAAGCATGATTGCAAAGATGGGATAATATACTTCATTGTATAGTAGCATTCATCCTGAAACCAGCAGTAAGTGCAGGTCATTCATAGTCCTCACGGTTCACAGGGGAGCCATACTTTACTAGCAAGCCCAGCTGCTAATGGTGTCTGGAATTATTTATTAATGAAAATGGACAAGACATACAGAATAATTGTTTATTAAATGTGCTAAATTGCCACCTTGCATTTATCCATTTCATCATAACTGGACTAACATGGCTATCTCAAGCTACATCATCAACCTGCATATAACAGAACTAAGAAGGTACAGCAACATTGGTCCCATTGAGCCATTTTGGATCTTCAACATGGTACAGATATGGGAAGGACCCCTGCAACACATCTTCCCTGTATCAAATTACTAATGATTTGATTGTTTTGATTCTCCTTTCATTTAGCTCTAATGATTCTGGTTTTTAAATGAGAAAAGAAAAGCTATTCTGGTAGAAGCCACATTACTGGGAAATGACTATAATGGATAACATGCTATAGTGCACACATCTGACAATAACCGTGTCCATAATATTCTCCATCGTACCCCTTAACCTCTTTGTAGCCGGGAGTTTTGGATCATTTGGCTATTCGCTCCCATGCATGTTAGCAAACAAGTGAAAGATATGACATTGGATGCTTTCTTGACGGAGGTCATGATGTCATGGAACCTAATAATGGATGAGTAGTGGTTAATTGTTCTTACTCTGTCAAGTTTCAGGTGCTTAAACATACCCCATTTCTACTGCTTTCTACCCCTCTCTCCCTCTTCACTCCCTCTCTCCCGACAGGTCTGTCGTAAGCCAACACACATGATTTGGGTTTGGGTATGTTTTCTGTGTTTAGCGTAACTGAATTTGTTCCGCATCAGCCTTAATGAAGCAAATAGCTCCCCTTACGCAGTTAACATCGCAGGAAACTCACTCAAACTGAGCAGTTTATTGTGCATCATTACAACCTTTCTAAAATTAGCATTAGTGGGTAATTTGAATTACAAAAAGCCAGTCATCAGTTAAAGGCCAGTTAATCTAATAAGACACGACACACATGGCGTCTTTATCATTTCATTTTTTTTCCTTCTTGTTGATTTTGAAAATGAATGAGTAATCAGGACGCATCCTTTGCTGTATTAGTTTTATATATTCAATATAGCAATATGACAAAACGTTTTCAATCATGCGAAGAGTTCCCGATTTAACCATGTATCTATATACAATTTGTATATTTAAGGCAATCAGCCGATAGCCTTGCTTCCCCTTCTTCTTTTCATTGTCCAGGCAAATTTGGCAATAACCTGCTTTTCTCATATTTTAGATCATTCTAAAGATATAATAGGAAGTTTGACACTGGCTAATAACAATAATTAATTAGGGCTCTGAGGTCTTCAAAGCTAACGTGACTCTACATTATGTTCTCTGAATATGTTGGTCCACTAACTATTGGAGGTACTTCTCTGGGAAAATATAGTTATATTGATTTCCATTTCCAAAATTAAATCAATGATGTTACAGTTGGCTTATGGTAGATCACTTTGGATATGGCTCAAGATGCAATTAAACTAACACAAAATAAGCAGATGCAGCCAAGTAATATTTTTGTGTTGGTGGGAAGCCACAAAATTGTTGCAGGGTAATATTTTGCATTAACAGACAATTTGTTCAATGCATCCCAATAGTCTCTATAGTGCTATATTCTGACTCGGGAACTCTTAGGGGTTCTGGCCAGCCACACAAAGCATTATTATCACTTTCTAAAATCCGGATACACTCTCTATCGCCTTTGCTGAGCATGATGACCCATTATTCAGGGATTTCTTACAATGGCTTGTTGAAAACCTGTACTCTGCATTGTATTTTGTTCCTTTTTCAAAAGGGTTAATGTTCAGCTTTAAGAGTTGCGTGGTCAAAAGGGCCATTGCCATGGCAATGTGTAACATGGAACCATCTGCACAACTAATTGTATTAGCAGAACAGCTGCGTTTCTGCTCAAAAATAATTAAAGAAATTAACAGTAATGTCCATGGATTGCAAGTATAGAAGAGGCCGTTTGAACTTTGATATAAAGTAGGACCTTATGGTAATACACTCACCAATATTTTCAATGGCCAAAGAAGGACACTTTCGATTTTTTTGCGTACAATTAGAGGTGTACTGGGTAAGGATTAAAGAAGGTTTATGTGGGTTTTACTTAGAAAAAAATGTTCTATTTCCAATATTTAACTTAGTAAGGAACATGGATATAGCTGTAGAATTAACCTAGAGAATGAATGATATGTGACATTTTTTTTCTACGTTGACCCAATAAAAAATATCAACTTCAGCTAAAGGCTCCACCAAAACATATTTTCTGCTGTTTGAATTTCAAATTATTGTGAGTTTTAGGACTGTTGTAACATTGTAATACAATCATACCCACCAAATCACTGAGCTCTGACAAAAGAGTGATGTCTGACAATTGGAAGTAAGCCAGAGGGATTTAGGTCCTAAAGAGCGACTATCTTCTAAAGAAGGACACCTTAAAGGCATGGGGCTAAAAGGTTCCTGAGGAATGTGTGTCCAAACGGAAGTCCCCAATGCTCAATGGCGATTCCAACTTTTATTTAGATCTTGCGAATCAGGCTTATGAAACTGCATGTGGTTATACCGCACACACAGTGACATGGTGAAAAGCTGGCAGGTTTGCATAACTTAAGAGGAAAATCCACTAAACACCTAATGGTAAGAGCAGACAGAATTTGCATATCTACATTTTCTTCCCTTTTACATGACGAGTCCAGCTTATTTTTTTGAAAGTGTCTCTCTTCAGGATGGACTTCTAGAAGTTCAGAATGCTTGGCTAGTATTTGTTTATCACAATGCTCTACTGTCAAAAAGATGTAATAATTGACTATAAACAACAGAAATGTGTTGTATTATCCTGAATACCTTTCTCAATGATAGCTATTGATAGGAAACAGAGTGTCTGTTAATCCTTATCCCCTTGTCAAATCTCTGACCGTACAGCCTAAAACAAGCCACTCTTTGACTATTTGGATGCCTGAGAGGAATTTGAAAAGCCTGTTCAACTTTTTTCAAGCTGAC
Organism: Spea bombifrons; assembly: GCF_027358695.1. Taxonomy (NCBI): domain Eukaryota; kingdom Metazoa; phylum Chordata; class Amphibia; order Anura; family Pelobatidae; genus Spea; species Spea bombifrons. Next base: position 111,833,381 of record NC_071088.1, read on the forward strand.
TTTCTTGTGTAAAGGGTACACTATCTGGAACACCACTTGTTCCGATCTATAAAACGGTACATTACAACGTAACCTTCATTCACATTATTAATGCATGCAACCTTGAACATGGACCCTTATATGCTTTATTCAGATACTGATGCATGTGCATAGAAGGTAGCAATACTGCGTGCCTCATTGTGTGGGAGTTAATGTTTACATATATTTACAGGTAACATATTGTCTGTGTGGGTGTAAATGGCTACATGTTTTCAGGTTGTCAGCCTCATTTGTGCATAATGTGGTAAAGACATCTTTACCATAGTGTCAGTTCTAACTATATATGCAATTCACACATAACCGATAAAAGAAAACATGTCAAAGTAATCTGGTTGACTGTGGGTAATCTAAGTTCAAACAAAAGTTCAAGCGTTACAGGCTTTCTGATCTTATGGTGTTTTTCTGAAAGTACAAAGTGTGCCATTACGACTCTAAATGGCATCACACAGATTTACACTGTAGGCTGTTTTCTGGAACTCATTTTCTTTAAAACTAAAAATAAAACTCAGCACTACAGTTAGAAATACGACTTCTGGAATGCAGGTTTAACATCACTACATTCACTTGGAAGCAGTTTTTTCTTTTTGTACCCTTTGTGACCAAGGCTGAGCACCTTTTCAGAACAAGAAGGGATTTCTTCAGATACCATGTTTTGATCATCACATTTAAATTTTGTATAAAAAAAATAAAATGTGAAAATTTAAAAAACCAAACCTTTTTTCTCACTTTTATCTAAAAAATATTTTACTCATCTGCAAAAGCTAATGAAAAAACCTGCTAAATAGATTTTAATATTTCTCCTGAGTTGAGAAATACCCAATGTTTTTATTTGCAAGTTATAGGGCAATGTGTACAAGTAGCCTTACGCTATATCAAAACCATTTTTGTTCCAAATCTGATCATTCTGTACCCATGTGCTATTAGGGACATCTTTAAAGCCGGCCACTTCACTTTACCCTAGCAAACCATGTTTTTGAAAACTAGACACCCCAGGGCATTGTATTTAAGGTATAAATGTACAGCTCCTGGTATATGTCACTTCAAAACACCACCACAATATGTTCAGCAACATCTCCAGTACAGTGATACCACCCAAGCAGGGGTTTGCAAAGTTAATTGGGGGCTAAAAGGTCACATTTGGGACATGTGCAATTCAGGTTTTCAACTTGGAATTTTGACATCTGGTCCTTCTGCCCCATGTCCTATTTGGGACATCTTTGAACCAGGTCAATTCAATATGCCCAACCATATAATCAAACCGTATTTTTTGGCAAACTAGACACCCCAGCGTATTTAAAATGCTGATGTTTAAAATTGCGATTAGTAAGCTGGGCTCTATTGACTTGCATGATTGAATGCAGTACTTTTATTTAGAATGCAGGGGGAGCTCATAATTCTCAGAGAGACCCTCTTGAGAACTTGTTTATCTTTTAATAGGCGCCACCATCTTGCGAGAGGCAAAATCTCTTGCAGTGGTGCTTGTGACAGCTCTTTGGAGTGAACATGAAAGTATTTTTTACAGAGTGCTTTCAATTAGGGGTAATGCTTAAACCTGTTTAGTCATCAGTAAGATAACTTTTCATTCTGTAAATCAGGTATTTCACTTATAAATGCTGCATGTCGAGCTTATTATTGGTTTCTGCACTGCCATCACCTGTCCAGCTCAATGACACTGTGTCAAAGCTTACCAATATAATTCTGATTAATGTATAAAAAAAAAAATATTAAATAAGAGCACATGTGACAAACAGGTTTCAATATTCAATGATAGTTTTACCACGGAAGGGACAGTTCCTCCTTCATTTGCATGTGTATTTAAATACGTAGCGCCCTTGATATTTAAGGATGGATGGACTTCACTGAAAATCAGTTGATGCAAACTTTTGTAATGCTCTACATTGCGCAGAGGCATTTTTACGATATTTTAATTGACCCAGGTCAGGGCAGCGCCTCCAGTCAACCTTTCCCCAATCGCTATCCTCACTATGGAGTGCTAGCATATGATGTCATAACCTGACCACCCCTAAGAAGCTTTTCTACTTCTTTAAAATGATTAATGACTAGGCACCACAGAGCATGAGATTCTGGAGGTTAATATACTTAATTAAGATTAATACCTGATTTGCTTTATCCAACATAAACGACCTGTCTGGCTCTGTGTACATGTAAAAAATCAGAAGCCTTTCTAAGTTAACCTTGGGTCTTTGGATGGCAGCAGCCAGCCACAGCAGCCGGTATTGTGACTCAGACCACCTGGGAAGTAAAACTGATGTTGTATTGACTGTATGCTGTATTTGACACCTGATGGCAATAATGTAGTCAACCAGGGCATTTCAATCTGATTCCTGTTGCCAGGCTTCTTACCAGCATGTCCTTACAATTGTGACAAACTAGCTGTCATTACTCAGGATGAACCAGTGCCCTGTAATAACAGAATGGATGTATAACTACAGTGAAGGAAAAAAATATTTGATCCCCGGCTGATTTTGTATGTTTGCCCACTGAAAAAGACATGATTAGTCTATAATTTTAATGGTAGGTTTATTTGAACAGTGAGAGACAGAATAACAACAACAAAAACCCAGAATAACGCATTACAAATAAGTTATAAATTGATTTGCATTTTACTCAGTGAAATAAGTATTTGATCCCTTATCAGCAAGATGTCTGGGTCCCAGGTGTCTTTTATACAGGTAACGAGCTGAGATTAGGAGCACTCTCTTAAAGGGAGTGCCCCCAATCTAAGCTTGTTACCTGTATAAAAGACACCTGTTCACATAAGCAATCAATCAGATTCCAAACTCTCCACCATGGCCAGGGCCAAAGAGCTGTCCAAGGCTGCCAGGGACAAGATTGTAGACCTACACATGGCTGGAATGGGCTACAAGACCATCGCCAAGCAGCTTGGTGAGAAGGTGACAACAGTTGGTGCAATTATTCACAAATGGCAGAAACACAAAATAACTGTCAATCTCCCACGGTTTGTGGCTCCATGCAAGTGGAGTTTCAATGATCATGAGAACGGTGAGGAATCAGCCCAGAACTACACGGGAGGATTTTGTCAATGATCTCAAGGCAGCTGGGACCATAGACACCAAGATAACTCAACTCGCCGTGTTTGGAGGAGGAGGAATGCTGCGTATGACCCCAAGAAAACCATCCCCACTGTCAAAAATGGAGGTGGAAACATTATGCTTTGGGGGTGTTTTTCTGCTTAGGGGACAGGACAACTTCACTGCATCAAAGGGAAGATGGATGGGGCCATGTACCCTCAAATCTTGGGTGAGAACCTCCTTCCCTCAGCCAGGACATTGAAAATGGGTCATAGATTAGTATTCCAGCATGACAATGACCCAAAACACACGGCCAAGGCCAAAAGTGTGGATCAAGAAGAAGCACATTAAGGTCCTGGAGTGGCCTAGCCAGTCTCCAGACCTTAATACCTTAGAAAATCTGTGGAGGGAGTTGAAGTTTCAAGTTGCAAAACATCAGCCTCACAACCTTAATGACTTGGAAAGGATCTGCAAAGAGGAGCTGGACAAAATCCCTCCTGAGATGTGTGCAAACCTGGTAGCCAACTACAAGAAACATCTGACCTCTGTGATTGCCAACAAGAGTTTTGCCACCATGTAGTAAGTTATGTTTTGCAAAGGCATCAAATGCAAATAAATGTATAACTTCTTTGAAATGCATTATTCTGGATTTTTTGTTGTTATTCTGTCTCTCACTGTTCAAATAAGCCTACCATTAAAAGTATAGACTGATCATCATTAAATAACAGATTCTTTCCCAGCGATCCTATACATCCCACACAGTGTAAGATAGCACTTTACACATGCTGGTTAGTAACCTATTGTAAGATCGTTTGAGCAGGGCCCTCCTTACCTGTTGTTTCTGTAAGTCAAATTGTTATGTTATATATTACTTGTTAAGTCCTGTTTACACGTTGTATAGTGCTGCAGAATATAATGGCACTATATAAAACAATAAATAATAATAATAATAATAATGTATGTGTCTTGGAAAAATGCTCAATGTCACCCTTGTTTTGTGTACAGAGCAACCAGCAGGAACATTTCACTGTACTGTAATTGCTTTATGTACTTCCACTGATGTTCTTTATGATTACTAAACTAAATGGTGTGTCATGGAGGCAGGTTGGCACCTACTTGCATTTACAGAATTATTTTCGATATTGGCACTCCCAAATACAAACATAAATAGCAAATTGTCCAAATAAAAGGAGCCGGGGGGCCCTGGATTTTTTTTTTTTTTTTTAGCAATTAATAAAATCATAGGTCTCTATTACTACAGTTAGTGTTTTCTCAGTGAGATGGAGCACCTAAAAAAACAACCCTTGCAAAACTCGTTATTAAGTATACAGACCTTGTATGTTCATTTAGGTCAGGATATAGGTAGCTTGAAGCATATACCGTATGTGATTATACCATGTATTAATGTTTAAGCATATAGGTGTCGGGATTATGGGTAGCTATGTATGTGCATTTATTTCAGTGCATATTAAAGTAACACTCCATCCATCATATGCACTTTAGCGCGCCCTTTAAATTTCTGTTGTGTCCTTTTAGCAAAGTAATTAGTAGCTTAGAAGTCCCTTTACATATCTGTTGTGTGCTTTTTGCTAATTAATTGATAGCTTAATAGCATATATGTTGTGTCCCTTTAAGGTGGATGCACTTATGGGTGTGTTTAGATCATGTCTAAAGAGAATGTTAACATAAAGTGTATGTCGGATCTTTCAGAACACGTAAGACCACATTCCAGGATTTTATATAATATGATTCTGAATCCCCACAGGTCAGTGACTAACAGTTCCCACTGGGAAACCTCCTCCTACCTATCTACTAATTGTAAGCAGTCACACAACACAACTCCCACACATCCTAAGTGAAGGACATCCATCAGGTTCTTATGTTCAACAGTACTCAGTTCAAATGAGGATTTTTGTCTTTTAGGACTGTAGAAATACACCCACACAATCAAATACATACACTTGATAAATTAGGTGAACATGTACTGGATTTAACCCATGTTTAGTTTGTTTGCCCTGCATCTGGTGTTTGCGGGTTAACATCATATCCTAAGTGGCCCCAGCCACCCTAAGGAAGTAATAGTTGTTGATATTTTGCACCATCTGGGACATTTCCACACCAGACGTCTCCTCTGCTGACAGGAGCAAGCATCACAGTTTCCATCCTGATGATGGAGAGTAATGTATAGGATCAATACTGTATGAGTTCAGGTCAGGAGCAGGTATGAGGGGAAAACAGGTTGGTGGGCAGAAGCAGGTGGCAAGAACGGGGCCAGTAGGAGCCAGGGAATACTGACAAACCGCTAAGAGCCTTGCAAAAGGCACCAAGCGTTTAATTAACCTAGTCAGGTCTATCCAGCATGCTCCAACAGTAACTCATGAAAGGTTTCTAGGGGAGCTCTCAATACCTGCAGATGCCTGACAACGCTCCCAAGAGAAGCAATGTCGCTCCTGCAGCATTGGCTTGCTATTTCCTCTGATAAAGCCGTGACCTGTTCCGGTGAAATGTGTTACGAGGTGGTGAATATCTACATCTTCTTCTTATTCTCCTCTGTTTGCTAGACTTTGCCTATTTGCACTATTTATTTATTTAAGTCTGCTACAACATATTGTGAGTGACTCTAATATCTGGGGGATTTTATTTTGAATTTTTGTGTTTGCTTTTGTTTTTATATATATTTTTAGACTTTATTAACCCTTTCAGTCCCCTTAGGACGTATCTGTACATCCTTAAGATCTGTGGCAAAAAGCCCATTAGGACGTACAGGTATGTCCCTGACTTGCAGCAGGGACATGTCAGTGCTGACACTCTCTGGAAGAACACTTGAAGACAGGAGAAACTCAATTATTGCAATTGGCAGAGTCCTGCTTGCTGATCAGAGTGTAGTCAGGGGAAAAAAGTAAAATATATATGAAAGGAATAAAAAAAAAATGGGAGCCCAGTGATATCATAAAAAAATGTATGAGAGATCCCCAATGGGATCTTGAACCATACAGCACTGGGAACAGTGCAAAACAAATGAAAATAAATATGCCCCTTAGCCCTTCCACCATAAGTAAAAGTAAAAAACTACCCCCCAAACCCCTTAAGTCAATAGTATTAAAAGAAATGTAATGTGGGATAATATGTAAAGCATGGATGTGGCCATCTGAAACATAAAATAATACGTATGTGGGATATGACTGTAAACAGGAGATGTTGCTGAACATAAATTTGGTCACTGTTTAGCTGTGGCACTTACAGTATTAAAGAAAATGTAAGCAATATTGTGAAAATTAGATGTTGTAGTATTGTTTGGTTTTTCTTTTATATTTAATCACACATCATTATTTTTTACGTAGTTCTATGATTTTTAATAAAGGCCCCACTTCTCCTGAACAAAACGATGTATAATTTGTGCATGTTCCGCAAGTATGGAAAAAGGGAATCACAGTTTAACAAACATATGGCAACAATGGAAAAAAATATTTGGTCCTTTGGTTATGAAAACCCCAGGGCCTGAAGGGGTTAAAGATTGGGTCTGAGAAGATCTGAAACAGATACTTATTTTGATGGGCTCATTTACTTTTTGTTCAGAGTGCATTATTGTTACATTATATATTAATATTATTTCTGAACATATTACACTATGATGTGTATTTTTTTAGTGTTTTTAGTGATCCTGCACCATCCTCTTTGCATATTTATCTAAATATGCATCTTTAACAGCTTAACATAGGTCTACAGCAATACTGTAATCATATAAAAGAGAAACAATACATGCTATGTACAATGAACAAATCACAGATTTTCCCAACTCAATTCGCACACACATACACAACTGGTTTTGAAATGTGTAGCGCTCTTCTAACAACCTTCCAGTGCAGTGGAATACATAAGTCCATGCAGATTTAGGGCTACACCGGTCATCCTTTGTCAGGGGAAGCAAACAGTAAAAAACAGTCCTTAAAAATACTCTCTAATGTCAAAAAGCTAGCAGCGTTTGCTAGAAATGTATCACAAGAAGGGGTACTGGTAACATAATTTGTACATAGAGGGTGCTTGTTTAGAGAAATCAGGAACCAGGGTTACTTGGTTGAGAAACACTACTAGATAATATATCCAGCCATCCAGGGTCTAATTACTTTTGTGTCATATACCGTGGGTGTCCTTTAATTGGGTGTCCTTAATAAAATATGTTTACAGGGCAGAGAGGGAACATCGTGGTGGTATCCTGTACCTGCTCAGACAGGTGGAGTGAGGTTCTAATGTTTGCATGCAAAAGGAGGCTCCAGAGATTACAGTTGAACTAGAGCGCTAGAATCTCTATGTATGGCCCTGAACGCATGCAAAGTAGCAATTAAATTAATGCAGGCCTGGGTGATACGCTAGAGCTTCATTACATATATATTACATGCACCTGAAGAATATGGGTTAATAGTAACAGAAAAGAGCTTGGCTTGCAGTCCATGAGTGGGTTGCCAGAATCAGGGCACTGTGCTGGGAGTTATTCCTCTACTGGAACACTAAAGCTTGGGGCAAGCTGTGTATTTTCCATCGCGAAAACAGCCTTAATGATAAAACACTTTGTACTTTTCCTACGGTCCTATAAAAAGACACGCTCTGCCTTTTGCCATATTTAGAAGAAGCCAAAAAACATTGGTTGTTGAATTTAATGGGCAATCTATTATTTACACGGTAGAACCAAGAGGAAATGTCACAAAATGCATTTGATTGAGTGGCACATAATGGGTTAAAACGTATCATGGCATATGTTGGCTGAGAGACGCTCTGTAGGTATTATACTTTACAGACATATCTTAACCCCCAAAGTACTAGAAACAAATCACTTTCCATTATCCCGTAACCATCAAACCCAATCATTAGTAGAACACATTTAAAAAGGTGTATATGGACATTATCACTGTATAATGATGCCAAATGTAAAAGAAAATAACACTAATAACACTGGCCACATCCATTATAATGTGCAGAAGCAGCAAGAGAGCAATTATCATCATCATTATTATGTTTGGGATCGGTCAATCTGGAAAACACTAGATCAGATGGTGTGAGAGGTTAAGTGAGCAGATCATACATTTGGGGGGGACACTGAAAGATTCAGCATCCAGGGCTACATTTAAAGGAAACCAGTAATTGTTTCTATGACACAGGTGAACGCAATAGATCAGTAACCATTAGTCCAAGTGAGGTAGATTATTGCTATGAAAAGTGTCTGGTACTCAATAGGTTAAACACTTATCACACCATATGCTCCTTTTCAAACAAATGCTGCGGAGCTTTGGTAAATATGCTTATTAAAAAAAACAAAGGCTTACTTTATATGTTCTTCCTGCATTCTTGTACACGTGTGCAGCACCTGGGGTTTCAGGGCGTGGGGAGGGTCAACCAAAATCCCTGCTTGGCTCAGATCGCCTTCAGTGTTATAACAAGCTGCTTAGATAGCAGAATTTAGTAACTAAAGGGGTAGGTGCCCTGTTATAAACAATTTATTCCTACCTGCCGAGTAGCACTTGGGATGGGAAGCACTTGTTCCTGTAGTGATTACGCAATGGCTTTTGCATTGATTCCTTCTTATGAAAGCTGCAGATTATCAGTTTTCTTTTCAGACACCTACTTGACTTGTTTTCTTCATCTAAGCACTTGTGGCTGTGTTTAACCAGACACAACTGGGGCAACTGAAGGGGCAGGTTATTTCCTCATCACATCCTGCTACCTCTGGAGGTTGAGCAGATCCCCTTAGACACATGTAATGCTACCGTCACTGAGCACCAGCCTACCAGGTATGTTAGCCTGCGTGATACAGTTGCTTCGACCCCTAAAGCTTGGGGGCCCTAAGCACACGCCTAATGGATAATGTCCCACTGCAGCATGGATAGGCTTAATACAAGGGGCATCTGATCTCCCCAACCAACCCAATAATCTTTTTCTCATTGTTGAACATGATTACAATTGCTAATCCCAGAATGCCCCCCAGGAGCTTCCACATACCTTTATTGCGCATGTGCCTACTGAATACAGCTGCATGCTGAAAAAATGGGAAAGTATGGCAACCGCACAGATCCATCTGGAAGGATTTTAATCCCCAGTTTGTTCCTGACTGCTGCTTCCTGCACCTGCAGTCATAGGTCTTAACCAGAATTTACCACCCCATTAACTTTACTTAGGCCTAAGCATAATTTATATTTTAAAACTGCCTGGGCCTTTTGTGGCTTTAAATGCAACAAAACACCATATTTTAATAAGTTACTTAGCTTTGACAACGTCATAAAAATCCACATCATAACATAGTGTTACACTCATACAATATAGACAAGTAGATGGATTTGTTTTTTGTGTGGCCTCCTTAGCACTGCCGTGTTAATTGAACACATCTTCGCTTTGCAAGTACCTGCAAGTTACCATATAACATATAGAGGCTATATTAATTTAACATATATATGCCGACCTGTCAGTGCTTTAAAATGAGACTTCGACCCCCCCCCCCATACATCAACACAACTGTAACAGGCTGCACAACCGAGGTCTTTCATCTGACCTCAAGTTGACTTGGGTCATTAACCTGGCGTGTTCATGTTGACAATCAGTATTGGGAATTTCTTGTAAAATATTGAGAGGGTTGCTAATTTGGATTCCAGCATAATTTATTTAATTAGAAGTACCGCACAATGCAAATATAGAAGAAACGTCCTGTGTGTCAATTAAAGAGATGTTAGAGTCTCCAAAAATGTATGCAATATGCTTAATTAGATGTCTGTTTCATTGTCTTCTCTTGCCTGTTCCTAACCTAAAGGTGCTATTAATATAAAAGTGGTTTTAATGTAATAGGGGGACAGCAGAAACAATATTACAACTGGCAATATACAATTTGACTATAAGATTATCTGATTTTAAGACTTACATTCTATTAGGAGGTTGAGATGACCATCTGAGCCAACTTTGCCTGCTGCGTTTCACCTACGTAGCTGTCCCTATAGAGGTCAGTTATACTTAAATCCATGATTAGCATTATAACATAGTTTCATAAAGTCCATCCTCAGACTCCAATAGAAAAAGAAGATTACCATAAATGCATTTGGATGGATTCACACGCACTCATGCTATATGTGGAATCTCTCTCCTGGAGCTTGGTTTTCACTACATTTAATTGTTCTCAGGTGTTTCATCTCTGAACTGTAAGTTGAAAGTCAGTGGAGAGGAGAGATTACAATTCATATGGTGTTATTCACTAAAAAGACTTGTTTTTGTTTGCCGTAGAGTTGCGGTTAAGTTGTGGGGTTATGTCAGCGGAGATGCGCACAAAGATAGAAGATAAAGGTTAGAAGATGGAAGAGCGAGAAGATAAAAGATGAAGAACAAGAAGATGTGGACGCAGAAACAGAAGAGGTTGGCAGAGAAGGTAGGGAAATACTTAGCAAGTGTGAGAGGGTGAATGTGGGCACCGGCAACAGATTTCTTTCCAAATTAAAAATGCCACCCTATTTTTGTCTGAATCGATCGAGCAGGTAACGTAAATACTATCATCATAGTAATAGCAGCTACACTAAGATGCAGGGACCAGTTTTATTTTTTAATACAGAGAGATGCCCTTCCTCAGAGCCCTTGTGATTATAGGAAAATGGAATGGAAGGGCTACCACGCATTATATATGCCGTTGGCATTCTTGGTCCAGATTGCCAGTGGCCTGCGTGATTACGTTTAAAAGGGAATTCCAGGGTAGTGTACTTGAAGGAATACATCTGCCACAGATATACAGATACAGTACCAGAGATTATAAGTGATCCACAAAAAAACATGTAAATTCTAATCCATTTACAGTCATAAAATGCTCCTCATGTTATTAATATATTTACATATTCTGATGTAAACTGTCCTTTCCCAATAAAAGTTCAAATAGTCAAAATGCTATATATTATCTATATAATGCTACTTATTTTTTGAATGTTTGAAAGTCTGTTTCAATAAGTCCACTACAGCTAGAAAAAGACTGAGATATTCAGTGAAGGCAGAATGCAACGCTCCGAGAATACAGATGGGTCCTCGCTTCAATTGGGGTCAAGCTTATTTGAAGTTATTTTTAAAGTGACATCATGCATTGGAATGCTGCAGTAAAGGCCGTGTTCTCTTCAATGTTATGCTCCTTAGAAAGATCATTTCTAGTATTGTTGAAATCGATCCTAGAAATGATTATGCATAATAGTGAAGCAGGCACTTTAACGCATATGATAGCTGAGTGATCCCTTTATAATTTTTATGGTCCCTTAAAAAATTTATGGAGGGATTCTGCAGTCATTTATTTGCCATCTTTCCTACCCTCCGAAGTCATCTTCAGCCACGTTTTACGAACCGCCAGTCAGCTACAATGCTACGTGGACGAGGCTTCTGGAGTGGGGTTTAATGAGACCCACTGTATACACAGAACGCCCCCCACTGGCACAGAACGCCACCCACTGGTTATATATATATATATATTGTGAGATTGTAAACCCCAGGGAGATGATTAGCATGGCATCTGGGTACAGCTGCTATGCAGATTATACATATGGGTCCCTGGGGTGGAGCAATTGGAGAGCAGGGTGGGCCAATGCTCCATTCCCCCATTCTGTGGAAATTCCATGCCGGCTTTTCCAGGAGGCTAGAAGTCTGCAGGATCCAGTACGGGATTTCTATGAGGCCGGCATCAGGCACAGGTGCTGGACATTAAAAACCCCTGGAGCCTGATACTCAGAGAGACTGTTGGGGGAAGAGGAAGTTTCCCTGTGCTCCCAGGGCAAGGAGAGGCCCTGAAGAAGACAATCCCTGAGCCAAGTGAGGCAATACCTGCCTGGACATTTTGTGTGTTGTCTGGGGGAGGTTTTCCAGAGCCTGGCGTAGCTGGGTCTGGCTGGGAGGTTCAGGTAGTGAGTGATTAGGCTGGTCAGTGTGGACCAGCGTAGTTCAGTTAGAGAGGGCTCCAATTGGGAGCTAGGTTTTGTTTTTATGATTTGGTTTTTGGGTGTGAGCAATTAAAAATAAAACACTGTTTTGTTACAAACTGGTGTTCCTGACTCTGATTGCCCTAGAGGACTGTGATTAAGACCCCTAAAAGTGACATGTATGGCCCTCCTGCTATAGGGTTTGTCACAATATATATATATATATATATATATATGGCATTTTCACATTAATATATACACAATATGTATGTGGTAGATTAAGCTGAGGTTATTATTATCATTTTTATTGACACATAGGACAATTACATTATGTAGATTACATTTAAATTGCTTTACTCATTCAAACCTGGTATTTACCTCTGTACCTGATTTTGCTCTGGAAGTAAAGAAAGGGTTAGCTGAAAATGCCAAGAAGCATTGTATTCATTTACTGTAACATTTACTGAGAGTTAAAGAAAAATAGCCCATGCAATTTTCCATGAGGACATGTTTACACATTTGCTTAGTTATGGAACTCTTTCCAACCTCGAAAAATATAAATTTTATTAAGACACGGAGGCTTCGTATTATGCTATCTCTTTCTTTATTCCCAACAGCAGCAAAGAGATATAAACAAGGAAAACAAAAACAACCAATAAGCAGCTAGTGCCTGTAATAACATCACGCCTATTCCCATAATCCTCCTCTTTCTTTGCTGCTCCCTCAGACAGCTAAGTACCATTTTTGCTCTCCGTATTTTGTATTTGATATGGTTATCATTATTTTGTTTTGGATATTTCCTTGATTACTGTTTGTGTATTTTTCGTATATTTCGTTATATATTATTATTTCTTTTCTCTGTCGATATATATTTTCTCTGTCTATATATATGTTTTTCTGTTCGGTGGGGATTGTTATATTTCTCCCTCTTCTGTGTGTTCCTTTTATTTTATTGCCCGTGTTTACCTTACCAGCGTCTCGCCGGAGGTGCTGATGTTCCTTTCTCCCCGTTCGTGGGTTTTTCCTCTTCTTGTTTCGGCTTGACGGGTAGTTCTCTTCTATACCGTCACGCCCTCGTTGTTTTTGCGGCCGCTGAGGCGGCCGCGCATGCGCACTGGTGTCGCGGCGGCCATCTTTTCTGTTTTGCAGCGGGTCCTTCGCGGCTCGTTTTAGGTGTCCTCATTATTGCCGGTTGTCACAGTTTTTCTCTGTGCGCGGCGGCCATTTTTTATGTGCGTTTTCGCGGTTTTTTGTCATAACGGTTCTAGTGTTTTCTGCTCTGCATCTGCTCCGTTTTTTCTGTTCATTTTAAGGGTTATTTCACCCTTATTATTTCCTTGCAGGTATTACTCTTTATTACTCTAGTCATGCAGAGTTCAGGTAATGATCTCCCTGCTGGGGCTAATGTTCCCTCTTCTGTCCCTACTAGGGATTTAGTTAGGGAGGATAATTTGGTTTCCTCTGAGGAATTCCAATTGATGATGGACACTACTATGTCCAGATCTATCAACCAAGCCTTAGTTCAAGCTGTGGGGGCTATGTCATCTTCCATTTCACAGTCTATTGTGCAGGCTTTTGCTCAGGCTCAGGGTCCCGGCCTGGTTCAGCCTGGGGCTCGTACCGCAGATCATTCCGAATCTAGGTCAGCTGGGCGTAAAGCCTCTGCTAAGACCAAGCATTTATCTCCCTCACTGCATGATGTCAGGGTTCCCCCTGTTATTATGGACGGTCCCCAGACTGTCACAGATGGCGCGTATGCACCGCGCAATTGTGCCTCTGATCGGGCTAAATCGGTCAGGAAATGGAAAAGGGCGCGTGCCCTAGTTGAGTCCTCTGAATCAGAGGCCAGTGATGGTGAGGATGTTCAGTCTATGGATTCCTATAGGGATCCTCTGGAGGGTGCAGACTCGGATGGGTCTGATGTTTCCCCTAAACGGCTGGATGCACTTCCTAAGGTGACTGATATTAAACAGACCTCGGGTGATAAAGCTGTGGAGTTTCGGGGTCCTCTTCTGGATCCTCTAGGTTCACCACTGTTTGATCCGGATGATCTCCGTCATCCTCGTTCTGCGGAATGGGAGCCCCCTTTACATATTGCAAACTATTTGGCATCTCGTGTTAGGACTCCTTTGTCTAAGGAGACTCGAAATAAATTGAGAGCCGAATGCCCCCGGCCTATAGTTCCCGATGGGGTTTGTAAGACTCCTGAGGTAGACCCACAGATCATTCAGTTTTTGGGGAAGACTGGGTGGAAACCCAGAAAGGGTCTTGAGTTTTCTTTAAAGAATTGCCAAGACAGAGTCTTGGATTCACTGGGTCCTGTCACCAAATTATATGAGTTGTTGGAGGCCGCTAAACTGGGTAATTTCCCACTAGATATTGATACCGCTTTGGGGTGGATTCAGCGTTTGATATGCCTTATAGGGAACGCTAATTCCTCCCTAGCTATTGAACGGAGGAAGGCCATCCTCCTCAAGATTGAGCCTAAGCTGGTCAACATGGCTGATAATGAACCTGGCCCCTCGGCCAACGGCCTGTTGTTTGGTGATTCTTTTATTAAGAATCTGGGGTCTTTTGTTAAGACTTTCACGGCCTTAGATAAGGCTCAAAGCTCCATAAAGCGTGTTTTTACGCCTAAGGTTTTTGGAGGGGCCGGCAGAACTAGGGGCCGTCTGTCCGGCCGTGGATTTCGCGGGTCATTCCGCCACAATCGAGGCTCCTTCACCAGTAGAACGGCATATGCTGAACCCAAGTCTACTCCGTTCTTCCCGTCCAGAGGGCGACCATGGCAGGCTCGCAATTCCAGAGGAGCTTTTCCTGGGAAGAGACCCTACGGTAAGTACCTGGTTTCAGCCTTTTTCCCATGTCAAAGTAGGGGGGAGATTAGCTCTGTTTGCTCAGGTTTGGCATGTTGTGACTCAAGATGTTTGGGTGCTAGAAACTGTACAGGCTTATCGTTTGGAATGGGCAACCATTCCTTTTCAGGTGGCTCCTGCGAGACCTTTCGCGTTTCCAGCAAAAGATCAAGAAATGATCTCTGCGGAGGTGGCAGAAATGATGGCAAAAGGGGCCATTCAGGAGATTCCTTGGGATACCCCAGGTTTCGTCAGCAACCTCTTTCTCGTTCCAAAGAAAGGAGGTGGAGTACGTCCGGTGATAAATCTGAGGCCTTTGAATTCCTTCCTGGTGTATCATCACTTCAAGATGGAAGGTATCCATTGTCTTCGGGATCTGTTGCTCCCATCCGATTGGATGGTCAAGTTAGACCTCAAGGACGCTTATTTTTCGATTCCCATAGCTCTCGAGGACAGGGATTTTCTTCAGTTCACATGGCACGGGAAGAAATGGAGGTTCACTTGCCTCCCGTTCGGCCTATCATCCGCCCCATGGTGTTTTACAAAGGTGCTAAAACCGGTGGTATCGTTCCTACGGAGTCGGGGTGTTCGTCTTATCATCTACCTCGACGATATCCTCATCATGTCTCAGTCAGAGGCGCTCCTCAAGATTCATCTCAGTTGGGCGGTATCCTTACTACAAAACCTGGGTTTTCTAATCAATTGGGAGAAATCCATCCTGGATCCTTCTCAATCCATCGAGTTCCTGGGATTTCGTGTCGATGCGGTTCTACAGACATTACATCTCCCTCTTACGAAGGTCGTGGCCATCAAGAAGGAGATTCGGAGAATTCTACGTCTTCCACTGATTTCTCTGCGGCATCTAGCTCGCATGCTGGGACTTCTCTCCTCTTCCATTCAGGCCATCTTCCCAGGGCCGCTACATTACAGAGCGCTACAACGACTGAAGGCTGCTCATCTGCGGCAAGGCCTTTCTTACGAGACCAAGATAGCTCTGGACGCGGAGGCCAAGGAAGAATTGACATGGTGGCTTCTACATATGGAAGCGTGGAATGGGAGAGCGATATGCGGACCGGTTCCGGACTTGGTAATAGAGTCGGACGCAAGCTTACACGGTTGGGGCGCGCGCTGCGGGACCGTCTCTACAGGTGGGCGATGGTCTCCAGACGAATCTTTCCTCCACATCAATTGCCTGGAATTGCTGGCGGGTTCATTCGCGGTTCGCAGCCTCTCTCCCATTCAAGCTTGTTGTTCTATCCTCCTCAGGATGGACAACATCTCAGCGGTTCGTTACATCAACCATCTGGGAGGTACCAAATCGAGAGCCTTGGCAATTTTGGCACGGGATTTTTGGACCTATTGCCTTCACAACAACATCTCTTTAGTGGCCGAATATATTCCCGGCCTCTCCAATACCACGGCGGATTGGAACTCCAGATATCTCCGAGATGCGAGCGATTGGCGTCTTCATCCGGATGTCTTCTGTCGGATACACGATCTCTGGGGTCCCTTACATACCGATCTTTTTGCTTCCCGTCTCAACACTCAACTGCCTCGGTTCGTCAGTTGGAGACCGGATCCAGATGCCCTAGCTACGGATGCCTTTCTCCAAGATTGGTCTCAGGGCAGGCATTATGCTTTCCCACCATTCAATATGATTGCCAGAACCCTTCTCCAGCTCCGGAGCCGAGGGGACACTCTCGTTTTGATCACCCCGTTTTGGCAGTCTCAACCGTGGTTCCCTCAGTTGTTGGAGATGTCCATAGACATGCCTCGGATGCTCCCGGATCGTCCGGACATTCTGACGGATCCGGAGGGGAACTTGCACGGTTTGGTGTGTTCCGGCACACTTCGTCTGATGGTTTGGCTGCTTTCCCGGGACCATGGTCTTTCCCTGGAGTTCCGCAGTCAACTCTCCGTCTTATGGCGAATGCATGGGCGCCTGGTACCAGAAGAGCTTATCGCTCTGCGTGGGATTCCTGGTCTAAGTGGTGCATGGGGAGACACGTGGATCCCGTATCTGCTCCTCTGAATGAGGTCCTCGAATTCTTTACTATGCTGTTTGAAGAAGGGAAAGCTTATCGTACAGTGAATGTATATAGATCGGCCATTTCGGCTGGCCATGTTTTTTTCGAGGGCGTTCCCATTGGTCGTCATCCTCTTATATGTCGCCTTCTTAGGGGTATTCGTTTTTCTCGCCCTCCTGCTTCGCGCTATGCTTCCTTCTGGGATGTCAATTTGGTCTTGGATTTCTTAGACCGGTGGGGTCCTAATGAGGATTTATCCTTGAAGCAGTTGTCAGCTAAATTGGTCACCTTACTTTGTTTGATATCTTGCAAACGGGTTTCTGACGTTCGGGCTTTGGATATTACTGCTCGCTCTTTTGTACCGGAGGGTGTGCGGTTTGATATTTCTCGACGAACCAAGACTTCTATTTCATCGGTTTTTTATCCAGCTTTTCCCGATCGGCCCCGGCTTTGTCCGGTGCGATGTCTCCGTGATTATGAGGATCGTACTGCTTCCTTCAGGAGTGTCGGTGTTGCACCTTTATTCTTATCATTGCTTTCGCCTCATCTTCCAGTCTCTACTGTTTCTCTTGCTCGCTGGGTCAAGTGGCTACTAGCCCAGGCGGGTATCGATGTTACTGTTTTCGCGCCTCATTCTGTCCGAGGTGCTATGGCTTCTAAAGCTTCCTCTTTAGGGTGTCGCTTGGAGGATATCATGAAGGCGGCTGACTGGTCATCTGAGTCTACATTCCGTAATTTCTATTTTAGACCCATTCAGCACTTGGCTTTACGTGTAGTTCATCAGCTTTGAACTAGCATAATACGAAGCCTCCGTGTCTTAATAAAATTACCAGATTTTACTATTACATGACGTAAAGTCATGATTTTATTAATGACACGGAGGCGAGTATTATTCCCTCCCTCCCATACCCTTGTTTTTTCTAGGGGGTTGGTATTTTTCCATCATGAGGTAAGTTCTTTGTTTGATAGGGAGTGATATTTTATGTATGATTATTGTCTTTATTACGGTATGTGTTATTATTTGACCTTCTTTATATCTTTCTGATCATGCATCTATGTTGTTATATCTCACCTGATGTTTGGTTTTGGGCCAATATTACCGTATATCTTTTCATTTTTCAGCTTGAAGCACTCTTCTGGAGGTTCTTCTGTTCCGGTTTCTACATTTGTTGAAGGGCTGTTTGCGTTTGCCGTCTTCGGGATCTTCGGTTCCAGCAAGAAAGAGGCGGATTATGGGAATAGGCGTGATGTTATTACAGGCACTAGCTGCTTATTGGTTGTTTTTGTTTTCCTTGTTTATATCTCTTTGCTGCTGTTGGGAATAAAGAAAGAGATAGCATAATACTCGCCTCCGTGTCATTAATAAAATCATGACTTTACGTCATGTAATAGTAAAATCTGGTAATTGCCACTACTATTGATATAAAGTGGTTTTGGATAAAAACCATGTGAAAGTTTGCCCCTGAACCTTTTTAAATCCTATATTTTCTAGTTCTGCGCTAATTAACATTTTACAAGAGCGATTGGAAAAACTAGCCTGAAATCTCTGTATGCCATCAGAACTATGCCAGAATAATAATTGTATTTATGGAATCTTTGGCCTTTAAGGGAATGCTCTGTATAATTTACAGACAAACCTGAATCCCTGCCAGTCTAAATTTGGATTTAAGTTTGGCAGTGACTATTACGGCAAGACCAGGAGAGAAGAAAAAAGAAAATACTTAGCAAATGTGTTTAAATCAAAGTGCGGCAACTTGACTGCTTTTACTTCCAAATGAAAGCAAGTATTCCCGAGACATAAACACTTCGTTAATCCCAAGCAAAGCAGTCGAGTCGTGGTAGTTTGTAAACCGATAGGTTTAGTAAGTTTGCAGTGGTATTAATCTACATAAATGGAAATATGGATACTCTGAATGGCAAAGTACCTTGAAATCTAACTTAATCCATATCTAAATAAGTCCAGAGCTAGCGTGTAGGTATGATGCGATGATGGAGATGCGCGCAGAATGCTACAGCGGGTAATACCACAGCTGCACAACCACACAAGAGAGGGATACAAATATACAATATTTTATGGCTGCTTCTGGCACGTCAGCTGCTGTAGACTTCTATTCCCACAATGCTACCCTGAGATCGTATAAACGTACATTTATGTAAAAAGAGAAAAAAAAGAATATTTTTAGCACTAAGACTAAAAAGACTAAGTTGTAGTCATTATATAGTGTTATATTTTCAACTAATTAAGCCCTGATTGCTGTAAGGTGCATTGTTATATGCATTTGAGATAAGCCTGTGTTTTCTTTTTGCCCACACAAATGCTACACCCACGCCAATGGTTCATTCACTTTGCACACGGACTTCCTTGTCATTAAGAAAGAGCGGATGCCAGCCAATCTAACGATTAATATGTCATTATGACACAAGGTGTTCCTTCACTGATGCAAGGCTGGGCCAGCTGCCATTTCTTGGACAAAATAAGTGGATATTATCTGCTGAGCCAGCAGTCCCCTACCTGGCCTAGAATGCCTTGAATACATGATAAAGTAACGGCCGGCTTTATAAGTGGTTTATTATGGTCTGTTTTTCACTGATTCTACTAAAAACGTAACTTTTTTTTTTAAGGAAACTCTGTATAATGTGCAAAAAAACATTATATTGTAAAGATGATTGGGTTATATCTAACACGATATATTCTTCTAAAAGGTTATTAGTAGCAGACACTGTATTATCTTTAAGATTTTTTTCTTAAAAACTTCTTGTTTATTGTTTAATAAATCTGTTAAATAAACATGCATATTTATTATTTTACATGATAGCCTTGCCTCTACTTCATGCAGAGGTGTCTGCTCTTGTATGGTGGGGAGTATCACACTCAGCATAGCAGGGGAGATGCTGAGGTAGGACACGGTGTCCCCACAAGACAAAGCCCATCGGTCTCAGAAGAGTTCTGCATCCTCCAACTGGATCCCCCTCGGTTTGTGCCATGGGCCTTGGGACTTTTTGAGGATCCTCCGAGACTGGGGACAGACTCCAGGGTACACATGCAGAATAGTCAAGACAAGACGTAGTTAGTAAGCCGGAGTTCAAGCTAAGGCGTATAAATGCAGAGGTCAGGTTGTCGGAGTTCAGGATAGTCAGGATCAATGCCAAGATCAAATACAGGAACGACTACACTAGAATCGAAAACACTATGGCAGGCACACTATGACATCATCACCAGAGGGCCAGGTTTAGTGTGTTCTGAGGTTTTATATGAGGCTCAATATGAGAAAGGAGTGACGTCACTCCGTTCAGGACACACAGCCGCAGCCATCTTGTGCATGGGGATGGCTGAGGAGGGTTCCTCGTTGGATGCTGCCGCAGTGTGGGATGGTGGAGCTTGGGAGTCTCCGCTGGCGGACCTGAGGAATGGGACTCGAGGTGGACAATCAAGTAAGTGACAGAGAGGCAGTGAAATTTGATTCCCTTTCTCCTTGCTGGCTCTTGCAAGCAGAGACTAAAAACTATGACATCATAAACCAGGTTCTAGCACAATATGAGACAATATATATAACACTCCATACATTCATGTCCATAAGATAAAGTGGATCCAGGCAACAACCGGTCCCCTCTAATTTCAATAAAGTCAACGATGCCCAAAATACGACAATCCCAAAAACATTAAGGGGATTAAAACAGTCAACAAGAATTATAAACTGTTTCTTTTTTGCAGATGATATTATTGACAAATTTACGGGAAACCCGTTCTTTTCTTGAATCTCTTTAAAATTAAAGATACACTCCAGCCCTCATATCCACTTTAATACATATGCTGACTAAGTATTACCTTATAATTGATTTATATTTATCCGAATGTTTAGCGGGATTAGCAGATTCCATTCTATACGTGTGGTCTGTTTCCCCGAGGCCTCAGCTCCTTTGCCGTGGATGCATCGAATCGATTTCCGGCTCCGTATTGCACAAGCGCAAAGTACTTACCTCCATCTGGCGCGACAAGATTTCAACTTGTGAGAATTACATGTGCTGGGGAGGCGTTTCATACTTACTAAGTGCTTTAATATGCATTCCTGTTTGCTGAGGCTGTTTTGGGCAGTGATAACCACAAATGCAAGACATATAACTACTTCTTACGATGCTAAAGGGTCCATCGCGCAGGTGACCTATGGAGATGTTAGTACTTAGACTATCCCAAGACAGATGTAGGTGATACTTAAGATTAGATCATATTTTTATTTTACTATGTACTCAAAATTTAGTGACTTATATCTTCATGTCCTCCTGACCCTTGCTTTCTTTTGATAATTTCGGGCCTTGCAAACACATCCGAGTTGCCGTTCAATCAATACTGGTTTGCATTTAAGTTGCTTTGCAAGTGTTTGCAATCAATAGCATGCAAACTCAGTCAAGTCTGGTCAGTTCAGTGGATTTATTGCCTTTCGTTATTATCCTGTCTAGAACGTGCAAAGTCTGTGCCATAAAAGAAAATGTTAAACCATTTTTCACGTTAAAAGAAGTCTCGTGTATGAAACAAACCATTACGATATTATTTTGTGTGATTAATGTGAATTTCTTATTTTAAAAAATGACCATGTTTATGAATTTATCAAGGCAAATGTGACTATTAGCATTGCAATTGCATTTTGCTGGACGATAATGATATCAGTTCTTAGTGAAATGGCTTTTTAGCAGATCTTTTTATTGTTTTAAACTGTAAAAGCCTTAGAGGAGATTTTCAAAATTCAAACCAAGTTATAAGAACATCCTTACTAACATCCAAAAGGAAATATAAATATAATTATGTAAAAATCTCCCTGTATTTCTACATTTTGTAATGCTTGAAATGTATTTTTTTTAGATACTTGAATAGGACAGCTCTAGATCCACAATTCCGGCATTCAAAAACAAAATTCCGACTGCCACTAAGACGTGGGCTGCAGAATTGGGTGGGAATGCCTAAATATTAAAACTTTTTGGTTGCAGATTCACACCCAGATTCATGCATCTTATCAACATTGCTAAATGTATGATTCCCCTCCACTGGTGGACAATGACTATTCTCACTATCAGGATTGGTTTATGAAAGTTTGGGATTATAGATTACATACGCTGCAGATCAGATGGCTGAACCTGGTATACTTGGTTGGAATACAACATGTCACCAGAGATTAAGCCACTGATTGGGTAACCCTGTTCTGCCGGTTTGTATTCCTCTACCCCTCCCTTCTTTCTTCTTTTCTTCTTCTGTCCATTGTTATTGGGTCCTTAATGATCTAATCTCCACTCTCCTAAGAATGGTTTAAGTTCTTAAGGGCTACGTTAGAACAAGATGATCTAATAGGTACTGAGAGGCAATGGGGACAGTCCCTCCTTTATGATCAACACAGTTTGCCCTACTATTGGTCTAGAAGCCAAGCCAGACCTGACTATCTAGGTAATTTGAACTGGTCGTCGATTGTTCAGTGTTTAGTAATTCTGGGAAGCTGGGCCCAAAATACTCATCTAACTTGGGAACAGTGTTAGTTTTTGTAATATTTAAACTGTAAACTTAAAGAGGGGCAAATATTGTATTGCAATCCAACTGGTCCCATTATGTTGTTTATGTCTTTACTGTATTTTGTATATTTTTTAAATAAAGTACAGTTTTGGAAAGCAAATGCATCCCACCGTTTAGATTGCAGAGATCTGTTTTCCAACGGCCAGGTGACTTGGGTAAAGTATACATGTGCCAAGGAGCACCTTAGAGCTATTTATTCTTATTGTTGTTTACATAGCTCTGCCAGGTTACGCAGTACTTGATACGACACACGCACTTGTATTCAGTAGAATGGGTGTTTGTGAACATTCCAAATTCCTAACTCACTATGCATTATGACCTCTGGTCAGCTGGCCCTACATACGGTAAAGTAATATCAAAGACTAAATATTATATAGGGTGCAACTTGGCCCTTCTTGCAGAAGATTACTACTATCGGGGTGCATTTAAAATCGAGTTACGAGAAACACGACAGAGGCAAGCTAACACACAGAGCTCTATTCAGCTTACAATCTAGAATTAATAACCATTGACTACTTGTCTCTCTCTTTCACTACATATATATATATATATATATATATATATATATATATATATATATGAACACGATTTATTACTCCTTCCACATTATCTCATTACCCAAATGTACACAAAGATATGACAATGCTGCTACAATAGACATGTAGCAATAAATTATCAGGACGTCAGTGCAAGCCAACAATTATAAACCCAAAGGTCTTAATACTGCCTTTCACGGGTATCTTAACAGGCACTAGCGGCATCTTGGCGCTCAAGGGGTGCGCGGAAAACCTTTATACTAATATCGCCTGCCAGCAGAGTATATGACAGATATTATCATATCCCACGTTTATTTTTGTACAGAACTGGCACCAAAACATAAGATGGTTTCAACCTTTGGTGCTCTTTAGAATTCTGTTTTCTGCATAAGACATACACATGTATACGAGACATGCGGAATCACGCCTGTGATTGTGATTTACAAACAACAATAATAATAAATTTTAAAAAAAAGTCTAAATACAGGGTCAACACATTGTGCATTCGTTACACCTCTAGCACGCAAAGGGTTAATATGACAAATGTCTGTTATGGTGAAAATGGAATCCACGCCATCCTATAGATAGTTATATAAATAATCCATATTAGGTTGCCTGGCAGACCAGAGGCAGATTTGATTCCGTACAATACCGGACCCTGTCAAATCTATACGCATTTGATGAATAAGATGTATAGGTGGCTATGTATAAATGGTGATTTTTGGTTTTTTTTAACATTAACAATGTAAAGTTACTCCAGAATTGGACCCCTTTATTGGGTGCCATGACGATAACACCATATTTCAAACTTTACACTGCAATCGCTCTTTCTATATAAGTTGCATTAGATGTCATTTTATAATAAAATTAATATTCAGGATATATATTTTACCATGAAATAATGTTCATGTATTTATATATATATATTACGGTACAATAAATATATTTTATAATTATATATAACATTAAAATATGGTTCACATTCTACACTATACATACTATGAGTTCTGCGTATAATATAGAATGGCTATATGTCCAGATCCTGAACCATTTGTGCATTAGTAAGGACACAGTAAAAAACCACACCTTATATACATATTGAAAATGGGTAAAAAGTGTCCAAAAACATATTTTCAAAGATTCACACCCATTATCTAAAGAAAGGTAACCACGCCACAAACCAGGATATATGCATTATAAGCAGCGCACACTACTGCACACACCTATAGATTACTCTATAAGGTATTCAATAAACATGTGTACTCTGGGCTTAACCCTTTCCGTGCTGGGTAGATGTTCCTAATGCACTGAAAGGAGCACAGAAAGGGTTAACCTGTGTACTAAGTGCCACACAATGCTTTTTTTTGTGAGGTTTCCCTTTTTTCTTTGCATTATATAAGTAGTGTGGGCAGGAAAGCTATCCCTGTGGGAGATAGAAAGTGAGGTTTGTTGTAAGTGGCGGGAGTCGGGGAGAGTGCTAAGCTGCAGGGGAAAGGAATGCTCCTACCTGGCTTTCACTGCACGATCCTCTCCTCCGTCGGTCTTCTGTCTTCTATCTTTCCTCAAACAGGATATGACAACAAAAGGGAGATAGACAGAATATCGCGGAGAGAAACGAGTGGGCGGCGAGCAATTCTATAACACAAAATAAACCCGAGTCAGGAAGTGAAACTTTTAAGAGCGTGACTGTCTCTGAGAGACAGCGAGAAGATGAAAGCGGGTCTGAGTGACAGAGCGGGGCTCCCGGTGAGATCACACCCATGGAGAGCCGGCCTCTCCCCCAAACACATATGTGACACGCCAGTGGAGTGCCTGAGGATTCCCTGCCTCCTCCACATGCCTGATCTTTGTACTATCCAGGAAGAGGGAGCCTCTGACCTAAAACCACACATCACCATGTTTGCTGGAGTCCTGATAAGCGCCGGATCTCTCTATTCCTTCCATAGACAGCCTGGTGATACATATTTACCAACACATGTGCCGCATGTTATCATGGCCGCTCATAACTACAATCACACATACACAAACTATCAGGACCCTTACCACCAGTACTCTGTATTCTATAAAAGTATATTTTTATATCAAAGAAGCTCCATTGCCCTCCATTATGTAATTTCTCTGCTTCCCTTACATTTCAGCAATTCATGTGATTGAGGTAGCACGGGACACCTTATTATCCGTACTTAACCGTATACATTTTAAACAAGAGGAACATTTGGAAAAAGTAGAGATGACACACTTTTTATACTACAGCTAGTACTGTGTTATTGATGTCATAAGTGAGAGGTGATGTTACTTTGTGTCGTGGATTGTCCGTGGTGAACAGTTCATGGTGCTCTCAAGCTCCTTGAATGTCAGAGATATAGTACAAGCCGTGGACTTTGTTGAACGCCCCATTCCTTGTTACACACAGTCTACAAATGAAAGCTCTAGATAAAAAGCACTTTCTATTTGTGATGTAAATATAGGTGGTGTGGCTGCAGCTCTCCTTGTGACCATAGTGGCCTCCATCTACTAGGAAAACAGCAGCATAGACGGGGCATTTTTAGGAGGTGGGATCCTCTGGCCAGGATTGCTTCCTGCTTTACTCAGTGTGGACCTATGGGTCCACCTTGGTTACATGATCTGAGATAGCACTCCCATCCCACATTTGAAGAGAAGCACCCAATATAATCAGACCCTTAGACCTTAAGGTGGAATCGGATACAAGACTTGGCCACACACAGAGGTACATGATGCCCACCAGTGTTCCCATCCAGTCACATAACTCATTTTGTAGAAAATGTGGCTTCTTACCCACTAGTCATATTACTAGATGACTGTCTGTGAACCACTTCATGTTTCCTCTTTGCTGTTCTATACCCTCTACTCTGATAATATGAATAAGATAACTAGTATTTAAGCAAGGATTTCAGCCTTAATATATATATATATACTCAGATGTCATTAAATGAGTGGAATATAAAGGAACCTCTCTATATACTATGTCTGTGTGACTCCAAGAATCTGCCTGTTCACCCTAACATTGCTATAGAAGTCCTGAGACCCCAGGTCCATTATCATACACAGGAATGGGCTGGGGATGAAAATTGTCACTTTAAGGTCAACAGTCAATAAATCACATGTGTGATCATCTTCTGGATACATGCATTCACACGCTACACTCTTACATCACCTGCATGCTTTCAGCAGACAGACACACACTAAAGTCTGCAGATATTTCTTCATCTGCATTTCCCATTCATTGTGTGTTACCACTAAATTGGCTTCAATGGAAATTCCTTTTACTTCATTAAAAACAGCAAGAAAAGAACATTGTTGCTCTTACTATATTAATCACAAATGGTTAAAGTCTCAATGCAAAAAGAATGAATAAAAACTTTTATTTTCATTACAAATTTGAAGTAGCAAATTCCGCTATGAATTTCGCTCTCTCTCTCTATATAATTTATAGAAACACATTAGCAGGACATGCAAATTGGGAAAAATAACTGACCCTAGTCTCAAAAATGCCTACAGGTAATCATTTAAAGATGCAGTTCCAAATACTCATTTTTCCCCCCAAATATTATTACTTAAATGATTCTGTTCCTCTCTTGTATGTGCTAATGAGATTACTTCTGTTCTAAAAGACACTTCTTTTTTTCTGTAATTGTTACACAAATAATATGGGATCTCTTAAATCTGCAATGAAACAAGCCTGCTGTACTCTGCTTAGACCAGCCATCTCTCACATCACAGAGGTGTGCTTGATCTTGTGATTGGTTTCAGCAAAGCTTCGTCAAGCGATGTAACATACAAGGCAGGACTCGGTTGCTAAGCAATGTTGGTAAGTTCATTTACCTGCTATTTTGGGACAGTGATCGTGGAAGAAATTAAAATACATAAGTAATTCTACTTATTTCCCCTCTCTCTACATGATGGAGCCCTCAAACAACTAGTAAGGGTGACCGGACTTCAACTGACTGTGCAGGGTCGCGGAGGGTCAGGGACGCACTGGAGGCATACCGGGAAAATTTCACTTTCCTGGGGCTGCCTTACACATTCTAGCGGCAATCCGCGAGCAGCAGGCTGTCAGGACCGCGGCTGCAACAATCAGGGCCATCAGGCAGCCTCCGGTCCGGCATGTACTTTAGCATTATTCCCCAACCGCAAAGCAAGTTGCTTGATTGGTTTGCAGTCGCTGTCTGTTCCTAGTGGAAGCTGAATAAAGTTTTTCTCTGATTGCTCCTCCCCTCTTCCTGCTGCAGCCCGCGGGCAGCCTTTCCACTCCCTCATCTTTTCTGAGGTTATTTTTGGGTCGCGACTTAATGACCAAAGACAAATGTGGGTCCTGAGGATACACGGGTTGAGAACCACTGCTCTAGAGGACGTAGCCCCAACTACTACTTGCTGTTGATGACATTCACGCCTTGAATCCTGCCACATGGAACTAATCCCGACACCTTTGACGTTGTTCCTACACTGCTGAAACTAGTTGGCAGAAGTCTTATTTTATGTCTAATTTCCTGCACTATAAATTCATGCTACGTTCCTTCTGCTCTCTCCCTTGCTAAGGAAACCTACGTCACCTCCCATATCTCCTTCTTGTCTCTTAACCCCAAATGCCTCTTCAGTACTTTAAATTCCCTTCTTCACCCTATAACAACTACTCCTTCCACTAACTTTACCGCCTCTGACTTTGAGAGTTGCTATAATAAATATAAAACGCAGATGTGAAATATCTGTACAGTCCTCATGGTTCATTTGCCCTCCCTCTGGTCTCCACCCTCCCATATACTGAACCCTTCTTCCTCTTCTACATTATACAGATTCTCTCTCATCACTGAAGTCGAGGGTCGTGCTCTTCTCCTCCTGTCTAGCCACACGTCCCCTCAATCCCATCCCTTCGCTAATCGTGCTGGGCCTTTCTGCTGCTTTTGACACTTGGACCACCCTCTTCTCCTTCGCGATCTTGTTCTCGGTGACACTGCACTCTCCTGGTTCACATGCCACCTTCCTGATCAGCGTCTCCCTCTCCAGTAACACTTCCTATCCCCTTCCCCTCTCAGACGGTCCCCCACAGGGCTTAGTTCTAGGACCCATTTTGTTCTTACTTTACACTGCCTCACTTGACAAACTAATCTCATCCTTTGGCTTTCAATACCACTTGTATGCCAATGACACCCAGAATCTACCTGTTCTCTCCTGATCTCTCTCCCTCCATCTTAGACTGTGTAACTGACAGCCTAACCTGATTTCTACACGATTTCTAAAAGTCAATCTCTACCAAACTGAACTCCACATCTTCTCTCCCTTAGATGCTAAAGGAATATGATGGTGCTAAATAAATAATCATCATATGTGCAACCCTGCAGTATGTGTGATGTATAACGGATTAACCAATCCCAAATCCCCTTTCCATAATTTCATACAGCTCACATACTGCAGTGCAGCACTTTGCATATGATGGAAATTATATATCCTTGAAAGCATGGTTGATGCGGTCAACAAAATAGCATTTTTTTTTTTTTATCATGCAGTAATGTATTTTCTTTGGCATCTGTATGCAAGAAGGCAATTTCTCTATGGTTATTAAATATGAAAAGCATTGATTACAATCAATTTGCAAAACAAAATGAACCTAGTATAGAAATGAGGTGATTCTGGTTTAGAATAAGTGAAAATCTGGATTTTTACCTTGAGAGTAGGAGACTGGATTAAACCCTATGAGTTCCAAGGGTATGAATATCAATAAAGCTCATACTGAATTTCAATTTAAAATGAGAAGCCAGTCTCACATTTTGAAATACCTGATATTGTTCATGAATAAACAGATGGAAATTGAAAATTGAGTTTAATATATTTTAAAGTAAAATATCATTTTCCACAATAAATAGCTGAAAACTGAGTTTCTTTACTGAAGAGCTGTGGATATGTAATAACATACTTGATGTAGATCTGTTATATATAATATATATACACATATACACACATAAACACACACACACATTTTTATATATATATATATATATATATATATATATATATATTATATATACACATATTTAAACACAAACAATAGGTAATGCTAGTTTAAAATAGGGGAGGGCTGGCAAGGGCTTTAGGAAGCATTTGTACTTTGTGTATTTATGTGTTCCTGTAATTGACTTTTTACCCATTTGTTTTTTGTATATGTGTTTTGTACAGGACTGGATGGTACTTGGTATATTTTTGGCCTGCTTGGCTGAATCTGTCCAAATCTGAATCTGTGCAAATGAAATGATTGTCCCCCAAAATGGGAAATGTAACCTATATTATCTCTTATATTATTATTTCTTCCGCTAGCCAATCAGCGCACCCTCCTCTAGATTGGGTGCTCAGTCAGTATGGACATTTTAGTAAGATTTTAATCGGAGCTGGAGATAGGAAGAAGGTTACATTTGTCCAAAATACATTCCATAGCAAGTAAGAGGACATCTTCACCAAACCATGCTAAAACATTTTGAAACCATTGAACACAGCATATGAGTAAGTTTATGTTTAGTTTCCAGATGACAGGGCTTTTACACAAAGTGTCTTGTAAAAATAATTGACTTGATGCTTTTTTATTGCTCAGAGATAGAGGATTGTTAATGTAAATTTGATTTTATTTGTTTGTTAAATGTTTCATTTATAACCACATGATAAGGAAATGAGAAAAGAAAACAGAACAGACAGCCTTTACAAATGGGATAACCTTCACCAAGAAGCTATAAGCATACCTTCCAAGAATGAAAGTGACAACACTTACCTTTGTATCTTAGCTCTGCCACCCTCAATCGTGACAATGGTCCGGCTCCATAAAGCATTAGCCACAGTGCATTTACTGAGCTTTATGGGCACTCTGCTCAATCAAGTCTGCTGACTGTTGGTGCTTGATAAATTAATGATGATAATCATAGGTTGAGTGCCTAGTAATGTCATAAAAAGGATAAGAAGGCTAATATAATAATAATAAAAAAAACAGGAAAACAGTGGAAATGTTCTGGAGTACAGCACAGGAAATGAGATGCAATGCTCAATAAATAAAATACATTAATTAAAATGGAATAAATACATGTACAGCTATAGGCTGTAAGAGTGGACAAATATAAGTAAGCAATGTCTGGCACTCATCCTGTTTTTCCTTACCTCCAGTTATATTGACATATATTTTCATGAAGTTAGATATTGACATGCAGATTATTCTTATCACCCATGGTTGTTTGACTGTTAAGTTCAATTGGTCAAGTAACTAACATCAACCGAGCTCATGGGAAATGTGGAATTCATGTATTCATGAACTCAGAGACCAACTTGAACTTAATTTAAGATGACAGAATTAACGTGACTGCTTACAAAGTGGTGGGTTAATCCAGAACTCCTTTAAACTCAATTGACAGGCTGGATTTCCAACTTGCATTTGACAGTAACTCACTCAGAAACGTCTAATGTCCAATAAAATTTAATAGCAATCTTCAAAAGTTTAACTCAACAACACTCGCCTAAGCTCAGCAGCAACTAGACTTTCCTTTTTAATAGGTTGTTATCTCTCCAACTGGACTCACAAATTGGTGTTTAATGAACAGACCTGTTTATTGTTTACCCATAACAAACAGAAAACACTGGCCCAGCTTTAAGGAGTTGAGACTGGGGTCATCAGTTGTGACTGGGGTCGTCAGTTGAGACTGGGGTCGTCAGTTGAGACTTGAGGAAAGGAGATTTCACCATCAGCATAGGAAAGGGTTCTTCACAGTAAGAACAATAAGAAAATGGAACTCTCTGCCCATGGATGTTGTGTCTAACTCTGTGGATATTTTTAAGAAAGGTCTGGATACTTTTCTGGTTCAGCATAACATAAAGGGCTACAACTGCTAAAAGGACAGTCGTATTAAAAAGTTGATCCAGGGAGTAATCTGATTGCCGCTATGGAATCAAGAAGGAATTTTTTCCCTGTTGTGGCATAATTGGTAATTGCCCCCAAGTAGGGTATTTTTGCCTTTTTTGGATCAACTTATTTCGATAAGTTCTGATATAGAAAATCAAATATATTTCTACGGAAAGTAACAATCATACGTATAGATTATTGTAATCAGCATCTCCAATTGTAATATCACCCGATTGAACTAAATGCAGGTCACATGATGAAACCATCAGGACGCAGTCAACCATTTTTAAACCTCTTCCATCTGCTCATTTATATGCTTTCTGCACCTGTCCCTAATATTGTTAAGCACTGTTTATATAGCAGATTGCCTTTAAGGTTTAGAGCCATGCATAGTAAACCTAGGTAATTAATTACATGGTAGATAAAGAAGAACTAAAATGCTGTTTGACCAGAGGCCCTTGCAGGACTGGTATGTCAGGCTAAACCTAATCATTAAAGTTTGTGAATGTGTTCTCTTGAAAATGTGGCTTTAATAATAATTAAGGAAAGTTATCCTCCACATCCAAGGTTCACTTTAAAAATTATACTGCTGGAAAAAAACGAGAGTACAAGCTATAGGTAGTTTGGGTAAATGAATTTAGTTACACTAAAACACCAAAACGTTCCTTTAATACACTGCAAAGAGTATATGGAAAGGTTTTCTTTGTTTTGTATACTTACTTATTTATCAATTTATCCAGACCCGGCCTTCGGTTTTCTAGTGCCCCAGGCTAATTTTTGATTCCTCCCCCTGCATGTACTAGCTTGCTTACATAGGAAAGACACTGCAGCCTCCAAGCATATGATGAACGGTGCCTTTACATTTCCGAGTGGCGCCTGTTGCAAATGTATGAGGAGATTCTGTAGAATCCCCCCCCCCACCAAATGCATTTGCCCCCTTCCTCAGCTTCAGTTATTTGCTGTGCAGGAAATGTGCTCTGGCTCATGATATGCTTTGATTAGCTCTGGACCCATGTTGAACTTCCAGTGACCAGTATGAGAGAGTGTGAGAGTGATAACACCAAATTTAACACACCTGCTCCCCATTCACACCTGAGACCTTGTAACACTAACGAGTCACATGACCCCGGGGAGGGGAAATAGCTAATTGGGCCCAATTTGGACATTTCCACTTAGGGGTGTACTCACTTTTGTTGCCAAGGTGTTGAGTTATTTTGAGTTATTTTGAGGGGACTGCAAATTTACACTGTTATACAGGCTGTACACTCACTACTTTACTGTAACAGAGTGTCATTTCGTCAGTGTTATCACATGAAAAGATATAATAAAATATTTACAAAAATGTGAGGGGTGTACTCGCTGGCGAGGATAATACATCTGAGCATCTCAATCGGATTCAAGTTAACACTTTCAGTAGGCCACTCCAAAACCTTCATTTTGTTTCTTTTGAGCCATTCAGAGGTAGACTTATTTGCTTTGGATCACTGTCCTGCTACACTTGAGCTTTAGGTCACGAACTGGTGGCTGGACATTCTCCTTCAGGATTTTCTGGTAGAGAGCAAAATTCCTGGTTCCATCAATTATGGCAAGTCACCATGGTGCTGAAGTAGCCCTAGACCATCACACTACCACCACCATGTTTGACTGTTGGTATGATGTGGAGTGCCGTGTTAGTTTTACGAAGATGTAATGGCACCTATGCGCATATGTATCATTCCACATTTGACTCATCAAAGAATATTATCCCAAAAGTCTTGTTTTTTGGCAAATGTGAGACAAAACTTTGTGTTTCTTTTAGTCAGGAGTGTTTTTCATCTCGAAACTCTCTCATGGATGCCATTTTTTCACTTTCTTATTGTGAAATCGTGAACACTGATCTTAACTGAGGCAAGTGAGGCCTGCAGTTCTTTACATGTTAGTCTGGGTTCTTTTGTGACCTCCTGGATTAGTCCTCAATGCCCTTGTTTTTGGAATTTTGGTAGGCCCGCCACTCCTGGCGAGGTTCATCATTGTTCCAAGTTTTCTACATTTGTAGGTAACAACTCATACTGTAGTTTGCTGGTGTACCAGAGCCATAGAAAAGGCTTTGTAACCTTTTCTTGACAGACAGAAGTCAATTACATTGTTTCTGACATCATGTGGTACTTTTTGAGACCTTTTAGCCTATATGACTTTGCAAGACAGGTTCTATTTAATTGTGTTTAATGTTTGCATTCAATAATATTGCCTGGGTGTGTTAAATTGAACCCAATTATCATTTACATTTAGTTAATTGCTTGATTTAGTTACAAAGAGGATAATTACATTTTCACATTGGACCAGGTAGGGTTGGATAGTTTTTCCCCTCTAAACAAAATCATCATATAAAACTGCATTTTGGGTTTACTTGGGTTATCTTTGTCTAATATTAAAATTAGTTAGATGAACTGAAACATAGAAGTGTGACAATTATGCAAAAATAGGAGAAATCGGGAAGGGGGAAATACTTTTTCACAGCACTGTACATAAGGACCAAGTGGGATTCATTCAGCAAAGGGAGGCCCCAGATAACATCCACTGGATTCTTATTTAACACGCTAACGCTGAGAGCACCCATGCTTTCGTCATTAGATGCGGAAAAAGCATTCGATCAAGGTTTCATGGAGGACCACGCTGGTAGCAGTGGGACCTGGAGGAGAATTCCTCATGGCTTTGTATTTATAACTGTACGTGTCCCTGAGACTTGTGGGGGATCAGTCCCCTAGGTTCCACATAATGACACAAGACGGATTGCCCCCATTGCCCCCCTCTTCGCATTAGTGATTGAAGTGCTAGCTGCCAGCATTAGGCACCACAACCATATAAGGGGCATCACGGCACGACCAATATAAATTTCCCCTTTTTGCAGATAATGTCACTCTAACTCTCTCACAACCATCTACCACTTTGCTATAAACAATGGCATTGACACACAGGACAGAGCACAGAGGCTGTCACATCCAGCTCCAAGACCCATCCCCCATTCATATTACAAAAAATATTATTATATATATATTTCCCAGAGTAAGGAAAGGCATTCAGATGCAGGGGCACTGAACAGAGAAGACAGGCACATCTAGCCACAAAACTGACCCCCCCCATATCAGAAAAAATAAGAACTGATCTCTCAGGTAAGAGATGAGCAGCAGTAGTACTAGGGCTCACACAGAAAAGCAGGATAAAAATGCATTTTCCCGAACATACTACACTATTTTATTGCATTTTTATCCTGCTTTTCTGCCAATCATTTTCCCCTGGATCTCCTGATGAGAACACCTTACTACCTAGGGAGCAGGCAGGGCCGGCCCAAGACTTAATGCCGCCTGGGGCGAAGTTTAAAGTGCCGCCCCTTCAAAAGTGCCGCCTGGGGCAATTGCCCCAGTCGGCTCCATTGTAGGGCCGGCCCTGGGAGCAGGACTATACATTCATATACATTTTCTTTTTCACTATATATTTTCATTATTCCTATGAGAAATATGTTGCACTATTTGTTTCTTTTGTTTTTTATTATTTAGCATGTGCTTTGGAAGATACTTGTCAAGAACCTGAGGACATTATGCATTGTATCAGGAAAGCGGTAGTTTATTGGAACAAAGCTAAACAAAAACCAGGTTTTCCTTAACACTAATCTACATTTCTGTATACGGCCCTGCACTTAAGGCTCAAAAATGTCCCCCCCCCATGGGACCTCCCTCTTCACCGATAAAAAGCAAAACTAGGGATTTATCATGTCTACAATTTTAATATGATTTGTTTTTGCACCCGATAGTAGAATTTTAAAATAGTATCAATAGCAAAATGTAAATCTTTTAAAGGAAATCTCTTATTGTTGTTTTTTTCCCTTTTTACATTAGGAGGCTGTTTGATAGGACAACTTTGAAGTCATGTTTGAACATTTTGCCAGGTTTTAATTGTATTGAGGTTATGAATACATTGTGTTCTCCCTATGACTTGTTTTAGAACAAAATTGAATGCAAAGAAAAGTAATAATAGAAGCAGTCATAAAGGCTCAAAACAGGAAAGGGAATTATGATCCTGCAGGGCATACAATCAGTTTTGGCAAGAATTAGTCATAATGAAGGGGAAGCGAAAGAAAAAAAATAATGTTCCCATCGTAATATCAAGTGTCTAATCTAAGAGTCATTAGAAACATGCAATATGATGTTACATGTGGGAAATGTACATTACAATTTTGTAAAAGTGTAATATGTCATCATGCTAATCAATTTCCTTTCAAGCTTTAGCTGTGATATGTATCATGTAGGCTTTCACATATGTGAATGACGTATCTTCTTCAAACAGTTGCACTAACCTAGCTTTCCGGCTGCAATTGTTTGCCGCTAAACAGTCAGGTGCTGGTTATGTACGAAAGAACAGTTACAGCATCTGATATTACCTCATTTAACCAGTATGTTTAAGTAAATAAGCAAATTAAAATATCACATGTAAATAAATACCGGGGAGCTCTCAGATATCGATATAAATGCCGTGTTATTTAAAGGCTATGGGAATGCCACACGGTCAGTCCAGGACTGGCATTAGAAGGAGTCTTTAGTTGATAAATGTTTTCTTTTAAAAAAAGTTGTGTTCAATGACACGAATGCAAGCTTAGTCTGCAGCACCTTGCCATATTTAGGAATTCTTTGAATTTGACTGAGAGGCTGCGGTTGAAGTCCAACTTCCCCCAGTCTCTGGTTCACTTTCTTCTTTCTATGGGCAGGGAAGTGGTGTCTGGTCAGGCCCCACCCACCACATAAAGACTGCCTGGGGTTAGCCACGCCCCTATGCACTTCATGCTTACCCTGGGAAGATCTCAGAAGGAGTCCTCGACAGATGTTTGATGAGACATTGAAGGAAATATTTGAAGTTTGTGCAGCACCTACCCTGCTGGATTGGACCCTTTTATAACTAAACACAACATTAGAAAATGACTGTTGAATACCCAAAATAAGAGGCAGAATTACCCTTGATGAGGGAACACGGATCAATAATTGCGACCTTACTGCCAGATCTGGGAAGCAAGTCTAATAAAACACACAAGTGACATTGTAACAGTGGTAACAAACACCTTACCAAAATGTGAAGTCGACCCTGAAAAGAAAGGCTTACCAAAACAAATCTCTCGAAATATAATGCAAAAAGAAGAAAATGAATTGAGAACACAATCAATCATCTCACAGAACACTACATGTTTCTTCAGTCTGATACAAAATGCAAGTAGGTGGCTGAAACAAACTAAATTATACACTTGGGTATTACAATGGAAATCAATCATTTTCTTTGTTTGAGTTTATGTAAAACAGACAAACAAGTATACCATTCATGTGACACAATTCCAAGCTGAACACTCATGCAGAAATGTAACCCTTTGTGAGCTAAAGGAATACGAAATAGAGAGCAATGACATGGTTAATGGACAATATTTCTTGGATAAAGTATTCTAGTATGATATTCTGGTATGAAGATGTGTTTCTTTTCTGCCATTTTCTTATGGGTAAATTAATATTTATTGAAATTTTCAAATTTTGTAGGGGTACAGAAAAGAAAAATCAGGGAAGCGAAATTAGGGAACACATACACCAATATAGCATGTAAGGGGGTTACAGCAGGCGACATACAATAGCACAATAACCTGTGAAACCAGTAAGCAGTCGAAGCACATCCAAGAAGTCCAAATGAGCATAGTCACGTGACCGTGACCCCCACTGGTGGCAGGCAACGTTAATACAGAATGGGTGAAATCCCAGCAGATAGAAAAAACAAGGCATAGGATCACACCAGCATAATCATATATGGAACCTAGTGCTTAGATGAATCTAGTGCTGAGATGACATAGCACACCAGTACTTCACATGTAAGAACAAGGTTGATGCTGTACGAAAAGTGTAACCTACGAGTGTACAAGTGAGGCGTGCCAAGGAGAGAGGTGTGTGTGGCCCCAGAAGGAAAGGGGGGGAGAGGAAAGAAAGAAAGTGAAGAAAGTGGGGGAGAAAAAAAAACCCATGCACGGGGCGTGTCAAACAAGGAGCTGACCGGAGAATCAGAAAGGAGTTGCATCCAATAGAACCAGGTACGTAGATGTTTAGATTCTGCATCCGAGGCGGAACATATAAGCTCGTCAAGGGTCCGCGCCCTCTCAACACGTTGAAACCATTCCCGAATCGTGGGGGGGCAGAATCTCCCCAGTGCAGGGGGATCAGGGCCTTCGCCGCAGTTACCAAGTGGCGGATCACAGAGGTTTTATACCAAGAGGTCGGGTAAGGCACGTGGTTGAGAAGCAAAAACTCAGGGGTAAAGGGGATAGTGTTGTCCGACAGGGTTTGAAGGTATGAGTGTACAATTGACCAGAAAGGGCGTATGCTAGGACATTCCCACCAAAGGTGGAGGATGGAACAGGGCGAAAAGCCTCATCTCCAGCACGCATCTGACCCAGCAGAGGTGTAGCGCCCAGTAGAAGCAGGAGACCTGTACCACTGGGCGAGCAGCTTATAGGACATTTCTTGGTCCCTACTGCTGATGGAGCAGCGGTGTGCAAGAACACACATCTTCTCCCACTGATCCTCCGTGAAGACCATGTGGAGAGAAGACTCCCATCTGCCCATAAAGGATGGTGGGGCGGGGTGCAGGACTGTCAGGAGGAGACCGTAGAGAAGGGAGATGCCATGAGCAGGGAGCGAGATGGTAACGCAGAGGCGCTCAAACGCGGTGAGGCTCCTTAGGACATGATGGGGCCGTCTCAAAGACTGAAAAAAGTGGCAAAGCTGCGCATAACGAAAGCGGGCCAACAGGGTCGGAGGACCCGGAGCCACCAAGTCCCCCAAAGGCTTTAGACCGGAACGAGACAAGTAGGCACGTAGACAAGGTCAACACCCATACCCGGCGGGAACTCCGGATTATCCCGTACCAGGGTGAGCGGCGACGGGATGATAGACAGCGTAGTGCCTCGCAACAAGGAGTGCCAGACACGTAGCGTCGCCTTGAGAAACGGATGGTGGGAGGCCCACTTAGTGGCCGTAGGAAACGCCAACTAGGGCAGGGACCTCTGCCATTTTCTTAATGGGCAGCTGGCAGTGATTAAGATGAGCCAAATGAACCAGCGATATCAGCCCCAAAACACATTTACAAAAGGTTGACAGAAAAAGTGCCTTTGGCCAAAAGAGTAACAATACTAAATAATAACAATACTAGCACTAAGCCGCATTCCAAGAGAACGCACCTACATACACATTTATATGTATCAAGCATGAAATAATAGATATACTACATGGCACAGAATAGAAGTTCTTAAAATGACCTTTCATTTACTGCATATGAAAGCCTAGATGTCCCTTTAAATTATATGGTGTCCACCTTTTAATAGAATCCTCCATTATGCATTTGCGCCTTTCCCAGCCTTCATACAATTTTTTGTTCATGAGATGTATTCAGCCTAAACCACCAGTTAACTTCATCGCTAACTTGGTGTACGTTCCGGGCATGGGAATAATAGGAGCGCTTTCCTACCACTCATTGGTTGCTTCAAGCAGCCAATCACTGACTCCCAGTGACAACATCAGGACCTGGAGAGGGTGGGAAATTGTAGCTTCTCCCTAAGGTAAATACAGTTTTTATGACAATGATATGTCAGGTGCCATTAGATGAGGAGTGCCCTACGTCGGCTCTTTTAACACAATACTGCAAAATGAACTGGGCAAAATAATGAAGTCAATTTTGATAGCCCTATACACCTTTTTTCCTTATACCTGCTAATAATTTGGATCATAGTGCTCTATAACATACTACAATTTTTTACAGATTTTATTTTATGTACATTAGAATTTTGAGGTGCAGACTATAACACACAAAAAACACCTCCCACCCCCATTCCTAGCTCACAAACTATACCCCCTTTTTTATTTTCTGAAATGGCTGCATGAATCAAGGACAGGCTCATCTCTCAAACAGGTGAAATCCAAGTCAAGGCTGTATCAGGTTTCACACAATCCAGTGGTTTGCATGTTAAATCCTTCAATTTACACTATGTCATTTCTTTATCGACTCATCAAGAAATTTCTGTTGGTGGAATTTTCTGAAAAACTTTCTCTCTCTGTGGAGTTATCATTCAGCGCAAACTTAGAAACTTGAGGCACTGGCAGCTTCAATCTTAGAAACACAGAGGACGTGGTTTTTACTTTTAAAATATACTCCTTAATTGCAGTAAGCATCGGCTTTACTTTTAGAATTGTACACGCTTGTAGATAAGTCTGATTTGCACAATGGGCCTCCCACTCACTCAGTTCTCAGTAGTAACGATTGTGTGACACAAAGCCAAACCCTTCGCAACCAGAGACTGGCAGGAGGTAACACATTTCGATAAATATAAAATGTTTCAAGAACAATCAATGCAAACTGCTAATTTTATCAAAATGGAGCCTGTGATCAAGAAAGGTTTCTCTGCACACCTACACAAGATGTCCAAATGTGAGAACTGACAGAACACACACTAATAGCATTTTTCTGTAATGGGTTTTGAGGCCTGATGGGAAAGAAAACATTGCTGTAAAAACCAATTTAGAAACCTACACAACAACAAAACCATCTAGCGATCCACCGGCAAGCAGGGACTATTCTTCCAGACTTCTGTCCATCAGTCTCACATTAATGAAACATTTCAAGGGCTATTATGAAATGTATAGCCATGGAGTCACTTGAGCTACTTGGGTCTGAATTGCTACAACCACCTGGCTTCTTTACAACTGAAATGTGTATGTAGAATCTGAAACAATAGCCATGATGACAATCCAGGGCTTTATTGATCATTGATAAAAACACCATGATCATAATTAGAATCCCAAAAGAAACATCCTGATGTGGTCCGTCTGGCAAGTATTGTCTAAAAGGCTATGATTTTTATTATGTACTGAGGAATAAATCTTTGGATTTGATGTATTTGTCATTATTATTGTTTTGGATTCCACAAAGATCGCAGTTGTTGGATTTGTGACTTTATAAACTGGAAGTAATCCCGGTGGTATAAGACCTAGGCAGTGAGTATATACGGTACATTATTTTTGGTGGGTTGAGAGCATTCAGAATAAGTTTTATTTTTCCTAATTTCTTAAAAAAAAATTTCCTTGAAGAAATAAAAAACAATAAAAAAACTTTGGTAGAAATGCCCCTTTTGTGAATTAGAAATGGAAATAGAGTAACTTTACTTATGTTGCCACTGCTTAGTGGTTATTGATGAAGGCAGACTGGTAGGCAACATAAGTAGACAAGATGGGAACTTTTCCATTTCTAGGGCGTGTAATATTTAATTTAGAGCAGCAGTTGATATCTATGTTGTTACCTTGTATTTTATTAATTGCAAAGGCAGCAGATGTGGTGCTACCATATAAGCTCACTGAGAAGTTACCCATCCATCCCCCCATAGGTCTAAGAAGTCTGTCCAGAGAATATGGGAAGTTATAGGACTATAATATAAGAAAAAAGTGGTCAAAATTATTATTATTTTGTTCTAGGTTATGGATTTATTCCATTGAACCTTTATGCTGTAGATGTGGCCGCCTACATGTTTTGCATAAGTTATGTTATAAGAAAACTAACCCTACTCAATAAGGAAGCAAATTGTAGAATACATTATCCTCCTTACACGCTGTCTCGATTGATTTGTTCCTGCCCAGCCATTAAAAAATGAAAAGCTCTAAAAAGTACTGTATATAATGTAAATAATGTATATTGACAATCTTGCAAATCATCCTAGGAACCTAGGAAAGAAAGGTTAACATTTTATTAAACACGTACATTCAAGTATAGCTAGCATAAACTGTGTAATGAAATGGACGGTAACCAGAATAGTAATTAATAATTATGAAATAAATGCTTTGCCCAGACCTATGCCAAGATATAAATAACAGCACTTGTCTTGACACCAATAATAAATAACGACAAAAGCTTTCAAATGGATCATTAATTATGCATTGGTGTAAATTGATTATTGTTTTAGCAACTAAAGTGTCAAAGGGATGTAGTAAGACAAACAATCTAGCATATATTCCCTAAATAACTGAAAAACCCATTAGTCTAAGATGCTTGGCTGCCGTTTTTTGGCTATGTGTGAGACACGACCCATCCTATTTATCTGCATGTGTGATGTTCTTACCACCATCCTGATGGCACCTCTAGTTTTTGCCACTGTTGGTTTTGTTGCTCCACTCCCTTCTCCTCTCCACTGCCTCGTGTTCAGGGCTATCTTTAATATGAGCCAAAGGGGGCAATTGCCCTTGGCCCAGGCTTACGTTAGTGCCACACAGCAGCTGTTTCTTGGGCCCCTGAACAGCTAGCATAGTTAGGAGGTGGGGATTTGTGCATTCACAAACACGCACTCCCACTAACACTTTCTTCTAAAAGCCTGGCCCCAACTGCTTTTGGACTGTGTGAGGATATGACATCATATCCCAGTGCTCATCAGTGAGCACAGACCTCCAGTCAGGTATGATTGGAATGGGTGGGGGGCATGATGGGAGCAGCCTTACCAATTTTGCCCAAGTAAAGGCTTTTGTTTTATTACTCTTGTTACACATCCATATCCCTGGGAGTCTTATAGCCATGGAAATCAGCCTTGTGTCCAGAGAAGGGATACTCTGATGTAATGAATTAGGGTCACTACCAGAAGCTTTTCTTGTTTAGACACTAGATTGTCTATTGTAACAAATACTACAGGTAGCATATATAGGATGACTGGATCCTTCCTGTGCTCTTTTTTTGGGTTATATCTCTGCAGGAGCCTAGGGATGGTTGAGGGTCCCTTAAGGGATGCATTATCTGGAAGAGCTTAATGTGCTTGAGAATGAGGTTGTAGGCAGTGGCCATGTGAAGAGCCGATATTACTGGAAGTAAGTTATCTCGCAAAGGAAAAATAAATTATATATATATATATATATATATATACAGTATATACAATTACAAAAACTGCAGAATAAATGTACATGATACAATCAAAATTACTCTGCTGAAAAAAGAAAAATGGCAAAGATAAAACTGTCTGGAAATACAGAATTATAAATAGTTGAGTTTTTTTTTACTGAGAAAGCATGCCTTTGAAGGTCACTTTAAAGGATATATCAAGAATGCTTTATGTAGTACAAGACACGAGGGATGGGAATTTATGTCGTTTTATACATGTTAGTTTTTCTTTTTTACAGCTAGTGAGTGTCCTTGGGTAAATCCTTGAGTTGTTAATTGTTTTTGGCCATTTTATAGGGACAGTCATTTCTAGCTATTGTTTTTTTCAGGGAGACATGAAGTAAAGCATGTTTGCTTCACTAAACTTTGTTTAACATAAGGTGCACTTGTAGACTGAGGGGGATTGTGCATGTTTTCATATGCTTTTATACACATGCTTTTATATATTAATATTGAAGTTTATACCTGTTTACCTCATATTTTTCTATGTAAAACACATACTGTGACGGTGCAGCAAACAAAGTACCAGGCTGTTATGTCAATGGATAGGATTGTTGGTAAGTGGCACATAACTCCTGGTCAAGACTGTCCCATGTGCAACATATTGGCAAAAATATAATGTGGAGCACTTGATAATATTACATATACCACGCATCACAGACGTGTTAAAAAAATATAGACTTAAGGTCCTTTAAACCAACCTAGAGTTGATATAGGACATTGTACTTCAAGACACTTCCTTGTTGTCTGGGGCTGCAGTCCTCTCACCAGCAGGGTAACAAAGAAACACAGAATTTGCCAGCAGATAAGAACCATCTATTATACCCATTTTCCAGATGTAAGACTCAGGTATGAATCAGTCCTTGTTCGGAGTCAGGTTAGCTTTATGCCCTTACTGTATTAGGCTCTTCCACTTCTGATCAGAGACTGCTCCATTTATCTGCCACGCTCTCAGTAAAGTAAAACTTTGTTACACTACATCTTAACTTCTTACCCTCTACTTTTAGACTATGATCTCTTGTTCTAACATTTTTCTTCCTTTGAAATAAACTTCCCTCCTATACTGTGCTGTCCATTTAAGTATTTCAGTGTTTATATCACATCCTGTTTCTCTTTTCGCCAAACTATTCATATTGAGTTCCCTTGGTCCTTCTTGATAATTTTTACCTTGTAAATCATTCAAAATTTTTGCAGGCCTCTTATAA
The DNA here is from genome assembly GCF_027358695.1 of Spea bombifrons. Classification (NCBI taxonomy): domain Eukaryota; kingdom Metazoa; phylum Chordata; class Amphibia; order Anura; family Pelobatidae; genus Spea; species Spea bombifrons. The sequence continues at coordinate 111,876,415 of NC_071088.1, forward strand.
ACTCATCCCAAAATGTCAATGAACATGAGGTTTCTAGGAGTGTACACATGTGATTGTAAGGGATAAATGAACTAAACCTGTACAAACCCATTCATAAACACAAATTATAAACATGAACGCATAATAAATAAAGACAAACAACTGAAACAGGCCGTGATCAACAGGCCGTGGTCTTTTATTTAGCTTACAATATATTTACCAAACAAAACAGTAACTTATGAAAATATACCAACACATTGTAACATATTAGCACTCTTGGCCAAAACCCAGAGTGAACAAACTTTAAAACTATTCCAGGACATCCGCCCTAAAGCCAGAAGGCCCACTGAACCCTCATCCACCCTTTTCTCTTTCTTCCTCTCTTTCTTTTTTCTTTTTATAAAAAAAGGGCGATCTTAACCCCAATAAAAGCCACAGACAATTTTTTCTTTGGGTGGGAGAGTCTTTTCGCCTGAAAATAAGTTCTTCCACCTTTGGCTCTCCTGCTATGCTGTTGCTCACCAGACGCTCCTACGAGGTCAGTGCAGACAGCTTGCAGTCCACCTCAGGTAATGCTCAGCACCTCAGAAACGGTGCTATTTATAGAACAGATTCCCGCCCTTTGCGCAGCGTGACACACATGCGAGAGCAAGGTGGGCAAAAAAGCATGGGCAGCGCCAGAGCCGGCCTTAGGCATTGTGGCGCCCTGTGCGGACTACTCCTCTGGCACCCCCCTCTCTGCCCCTTCAAACTACCCCTCCCCTCTGCCCCTTCAAACTACACCCCCCTCTGCCCCTTCAAACTACCCCTCCCCTCTGCCCCTTCAAACTACACCCCCCTCTGCCCCTTCAAACTACACCCCCCCTCTGCCCCTTCAAACTACACCCTCTGCCCCTTCAAACTACACCCCCCCTCTGCCCCTTCAAACTACACCCCCCACACACACTTACCTTGTTGCCGGAGTCCTGCGGTGAGTGCGGGAGGCACCGTCTTCTCGCTCTGCCGCGGTGCCGGCATTTCATGTCAACATGAGATGCCGGCACCACGACGGAGTCACAGAGAGTAAGGGGCGCCGAGCGGTTGCTGAGAACTTCACGAGCAACCGCTCGGCGCCCCTGCCCGGGACATAGATTAAAGCATCGTTTTTTTGTTTTTAAACTTTATTTAACATGAATGATGTTAAATAAAGTTTAAAAAAAAAAAAAAAAAACGGTGTTTTAAGTTAAGTCCCGGGCAGGCGCCCCTGCTACCATGGCGCCCTGTGCGGTCGCACACTCCTAAGGCTGGTCCTGGGCAGCGCTGGAAGCGCAAGCGCAAATAGAACATTCTACCCTTTTTTTTTTTTTTTTTAAAAATGAAGTACTGAACTTTTGATCCTAACCTGCCTAACCTGCCTGACCCCTTATCCCCACAACCACATGCAGCCCCGGCTGCTAAGTTGAGCCAGGGCTATGCACTTTTGGTGTGGTCAGTCCAGAAAACTATAATGTGACTAATGCCTCGCACTATACAACTGCTTATTTTTTTTGACACTTTGCATTGCTCGCTTACCTTTAACCCCTTAAGGACCGGGCTCATTTTTCGTTTTCTACCCTGTGGGACCGAGGCTGTTTTGACACTTTTGTGGTGCTTGTGTTCAGGTGTAATTTTCTCCTCACCCATTTAGTGTACCCACATAGGTTATATATTGTTTTTTTCAGGACAAGATGGGCTTTCTTCAGATACCATTATTTTGATCGTATCATCTTATTTACTATAAAAAAAAATAAAAAAACATGGTGAAAAATTGAAAAAAAAGACATTTTATGACTTTTATTTGAAAAATCTTTTACTCACCTAAAAAAGCAAGTAAAAAAACTAGCTAAATAGATTCTACTACTTGTCCTGAGTTTAGAGATACCCAATGTTTTTATGTTTTTTTGCTGTTTTTTGTACGTTATAGGGCAATACGTACAAGCAGCGTTTTATGATTTCCAAATCTTTTTTAACAAATCTGGTCAGTCTGCCTACATCTCCTCTTTGGAACATCTTTGAAGCCGGTTAACTCAATTTAACCCATTCAAACCATATATTTTTGAAAACTAGACACCCCAGGGTATTCCAAATGCTGTTATTTTAACCCTTTCCATGCACCAATTATACAACTACACTTTGTCAAACTTTGTAATAGTAATTTTTTTTATTTTTTTTCCACACAAATTGTACTTTAGTATTAGATATACAGGTTCTGGTATATGTCACTATCAAACAACACCCCAATGTGTGTTCAGGAACATCTCCTGAGTACAGCGATACCCCACATGCATGGGTTTGTCAGATTGTTTGGCTGGTAAAAGGCTACTTTTGGGGCATGCGTAATTCAGGTGGTCATTTGGTCATTCTGCCTCCATCTCCTCTTTGGAATATCTTTGAAGCCGGTTAACTCAATTTAACCCATTCAAACCATATATTTTGGAAAACTAGACACCCCAGGGTATTCCGAATGCTGTTATTTTAACCCTTTCAATGCACCAATTATAGAACTACACTTTGTCAAACTTTGTAATAGTAATTTTTTTCACACAAATTGTACTTTAGTTATAGATATACAGGTTCTGGTATATGCCACTGTCAAACAACCCCCCAATATGTGTTCAGGAACATCTCCTGAGTGCAGTGATACCCGACATGCATGGGTTTGTCGGGTTGTTTCAGATTTAAAATGCCACATTTGGGAAGTGCGCTTTTTTTCTCCATTTTGGTCAGTCTGTACCTATGCCCTATCTGTGAGCTAGGCCACTCCAATTTACCCCATCAGCCATTTTTTTATATATTAGACACCCCTTGGGTATTTGAAGTGCTTTTATTTTAACTCTTTGAGACTTTTGAGAAATTTTAGCACTTGCTCAAAATAATAAACTTTATTTTTTTATTTTTTTATTTTTTTAATACTTTTTTTATATTTTTTTTACACATTTTGCTGGTACTGGATGGTTCATCTAGTGACATCACTGCATAATTATTTTTAAATGTTAGCACATTTTTTTTTTTTTTTCCATTTTTTTTTTTTTTTTTTTTGAATATTTTACTAATCACATAGTGATTAGAAAGCTGGGCTCCATTGACTTGCATGGTTGAATGCAGTACCTGTATTCAACCAGCAAGTGGAGCCAGTTCTCTAGAGGGTCTGGAGACCCTCTAGCGAACTTTTTCGTCTCTCTTGTTTTATTTCCCGGGCCGCCGCCATCTTACTTGATGGCGAAGATCACCGGCAGCTGCGGCTGTGACCGCTCTCCGGAGCGGTCACAGCCCACCTAAAGGTAAGTGTTTGGTGTCGCTGGATGCCTCCTGATCGAGGCATTCCAGCGACACCATTTAAGTTTAGGAGACGATCGTTGATCGCCTCCTAAACGCTTTTAAAACGGGCGTCCGCCGCCATACAATGTATGGCGGCTGTTGACGCCCCGGGGAGGGGCCAGACATGGCCCCCGATGCCGATCTCGGCCTTGCTGAATGCCTCGACATCGAGGCATTGCAGCAAGGCCGTTTAAGCGAAGAAAGTGATCCTTGATCACTTTCTAAGCTTATTTAACTTTTTGACGGTTCAGGACCGTCAAAGGTCATTTAGTGACCTTCTTGTCATGACGGTCCTGAACCGGCAAAGGTCGCGAAGGGGTTAAATTATTCCAAAATCCCTCTTGTAAGGTTGTAAGAGTCAGAGTGTGAGTATGGGAGAGGGTGTTCTCTGAAATGGAGTGTGTGAATTCAAAGCATTGTGGAATCCTTACAAATCAAGACCTGACAGGGCCTTTCTACAACCTTGACAACAAATCAGCTAGATTTTCAATGATTTACAAAACCTCTATCATAAAATAACAGTTAAAATTATTTATTTATATGTGTAGCTTATAAACTTTATAAACCACATACAAAGTAAATAAATATTACATGTATATATAATATTTAAATATTTTTTGTAACAAAATATCTTGTGGCTCTCAAACATTTGAAATATATTGTATGTGGCTCTTGTGTTAATCACGTTTGGCCACCCCTGATTTAAAGTATCAATGATTAATGCAGATGCTCAACTATTGACATGGCCTGGGCTGATGGAAATAGGAAAAAAAATAAAGAATGCTTTTATTTAACTTTTTAATTTAAATATAGACACAAAACATAAGTCTTACATTTTGAGTAAAACTTCTACATTTAGAAAAGGTTTTTTTTTTAAAAAAAAACTCCCTTTAAATGTTTTAAGGCTGGAGAGAGAAGACTGCCGGATGCTGCAGCTGAGTAACCTTATCTGATCACAGAGATCAGTGTGGGAGTACTGAAGAGGCAGGATGTTCATTTGCTGCTCAGTTACTGAAATGTGCGCCGGTGACCTCAACAATGCTGCTCCCAGCACTTTTTTTCTTCAAACAAGCAGGTAGAATGATTAGAAGTGACAGCTTATCAGACAAGGCAAAAAACCACACAGTGCACCTACATCCACCACCTGAATCCTGCAAGATGCACACCACTGGCTTGTCAGTTGCTGATGAAGCAGAAGTCTTTAGTTGAAGTTGGTATCTTGTGTTAGGTCAACATAGAAAAAGATGTTACATAAGCTTTTGGAACCTCAGAACTCTCTTCTTCCATCTTAAGAATATACGTGCTTTGACCCCCATTCTGTGGACACTCGTGTAAAGTGTACCTCAAAACCCTTCATCAGGCTTTCCTAGGAAGAGACTGTAAAATATCTTAAAACATAATTTTTAACCGAAGTCATCCACAGATGTCTGCTTTAAAATGCACTTAAAACTGGGAAACCTTATGCAGTCTGTTGTAACATGTTGGGTATTTCCGTGTGTATCTGTGTATAATAGGGTGGAGTAATAATAATAGTTTTACGGGGAAAAAAATTCTCTGGACAAACAGGATAAACAGGACCATCTTTATTATTAAAGAGGCTGCAGTCAAGACTTGGCTTGTGGCCCCTCAGGAGCTTTGAAGGCTTTTGAAGCACCCCCATACCAGTACCTGTTATTATTATTTATTATTTTATATAGCGCCATCAAATTCTGTAGCGCTGTACAATGGGTAGACAGGACATAACAAGTAGTATGTAACATAACAAATTGACTTAGAGGTGAGGAGGGCCCTGCTCAAACGAGCTTACAATTTAGAGGTCTTACCATACCTTCATCTGGGACTCCTCTGTCTTTTAGCCGGTGGGGTTCCCCTTACAGGAAGTCGAAGAAACATGCAGTGACTGATGGATACATGGAAGACCTGCTGGGGCACTTGAGCAGCTGCCCTTATTACCCTGACTTAAAGAGGAACCTCCAACACAGTTTTTATTATTAGTATCAGATAAAATTACATTTTTTAAAGGAGTTCTAGATTTTGCATAATAATGCAAATGTAATAATGTTTTTCAGACAGCCATAAATAATCAACTTAATATGATGTTTGGGCAGGGAAAGTCAACAAAAAAAAATTATTATATATATACATATTGTGACATTCATGTAGGATTGGTGGTGGAAGGGAGGTATGTTTCCCCTAGATTCCTTTCCTATGTGAAGTAACACCAGAGTCTCCCACCTGCTAGGTGATTAATTTAGGTGAATGAGAGGGCGGATATAAAAGGGAAGCCAGGAGGGCAGGTAGCTCTGGCTGAGGACACAGAAAGCCTGTCTGTGGGAGAGACATTTGAGTAAAGTGAGTAAAGGTTGCTGGACATATTATGTTAAGTTGGCAGAGAGAAGCTCTCCAGCTGGTAGTGAGGGACATCCCTTGTATAGTAAGTGCCGGACAGGCAAGGTATTTCTTTTGTTGCTGTGTTGTTATATTTCTTTTGTCTTTGCAACCTTTCTAATAAACCTGACCCTGTGTCAGATTGCACGAACTTACTGCTGTTTGCCTGGTTTGAATGAAGACAGGCACTTGTCCCTTGACCTCAGCGAGGGGCGATCCCAGACCTATCTCACAATATATATATATATATATAATTATTTTTTTTTCCTTCAATTTTAACCATATCATATGACTCAACCAACAAGTTTTAACGTAAAACTATATTTTTCCGCTTGTGGTGAAACGTGGCAAGTGGCACCCTTGGTGACAAACTGAACGCCTACATTAGTTTAAACTGTTTTCATGTTAGATAGTCACCTTCCTCTTTCTTATTGCTGCTCTATAGGATTGTTTTCACAGCTCATGAAGATCTCCGTCCCACAGATGGAAAAGATAACTACAGATGAGTTTACCTCAGGCATGCTTAGTTCCGCTGATGTTAACCGTTTGAACTGCTAAAACATTGGAGTTTAGTGGGTTATGCTAAAAAAATATATTTCTACGTAATATAATCATGATTTTATCAGCAACTGTTCACTTTTTTGCATATGGACAGCCTAGATTAACAATAAAAAAATAATGAGAACGACTCATAACCATAACAAAAACTAAGAGCTCACAAATGTAATTTAATTGTGACTCAAGCAGGTAAGACATATAAATCCAGTTATACTTAACTTAAAAAAAACCAAAACATTTTATTAATGCAAAAATTTATTTCTGGATTACATGTCTGATAGGTCTCAATGGTCCAAGCTCAAATATGCCTAAAATGATATGCAGGAAACAACCTTATTACATTAAAATCCAATTCGACTATCAACGCCACATGCAGGTTGCAATATTGGACCCAGCCGGCATTAGTCCTCCACAAAGGCTGAGAAGACTAAAATGTCATCAAGCCAAAAGGCACACGGAGCAGCATAGTAAAAACATTCTTTTCAGCACAGGTAGGTTTTAGAGACTTAATAAAAGTTTAGAAAAATGGCCAACACCATCATAAAAGACACAACTGTTACTTTAACATCAGCACGGGTAGTAACTGTCTACTCACACATAATACACAATAATGCAAATTACCTGGTTTAATATGATTATTTCAGTGACCTCTTCTTTATCTACTGTTACTTCATCAGATCACACTGAACTATGGGGGTTGTCTGCAAAAATATCTGCTAATTAAGATTATTTTGGAAAAATACATTAAAGTCTATTTTTAAATGTCTGAGAATAACCAGAAATCATCTTAATCAGAAAGAAACTACTAAATTCTGTAGTTCTTAAACAGAGCAGACAACTCGGATGTTCTCAGTGTAAATGGAGTTCCCCTATTTGTTGATGTTCTATTTTTTACTTTGCTTCTACATTGTAAGAGGTTCCCCATTTTTATTTACATAAGTATGCTCGGTAGGAGTACCCTCTTGTGGGTTTCCCTTCCTACACAACTGGTAAACTAATTCTTTCCCTCTTGCTTTTCAACGTGTTATGTGTTTCTTTCAGGTAATCATCTACAGACTTTACAACATAGTTTACATCTTTAGCAATGCAGTCATATAAACAATTCTTTATTATTAAAATTGGTTGTAAGAAACTTGCTCCCTAAATGATAGTGAAGCCTGCCTACGTTTTTTTTTCTGCACACAGGTGGGAAGTACGACATCATGTGCAGAAATGCCGTCCGATGCTGCCCCCCCCCCCTTTTGCTCATGGATTACAGCATGAATTTAGTAAAATAAAAAAAAAAAAATAACAAATGAAAAAAAATAGTAAAAAATAAAAAAAATGTGGCAACATGTAAAAATAATTCTGGGCTGGCCACCATCAGGGGAATCACCCAGTTCCAAAAAGGAAGTCCAAATTTATATTATATTTTGAGTTTTTCCATCTTAATTTTCTTTACAATGTACGACAAAAATATATAATAGGGCTGTACATTCCACTGCTGGAGCCTCTTTTATTGCTGTATGTATGGCCTTTGTACTTGTATTATAATGTCTTCTTATCCCGGGACACTACTTCAAAAGTTAGCCATTGTGGGAATGTTCCAACAAATAATCAGACCTAACTGGGCAGCCAGGACCCATTCTGTGCCTAGAAATGAAGAGAAATGTTAGAGGCTCAGCAATGTTTTCTAGAGTAGAGAGGTATTGGAGAGAAAAACAAAGAACCTTGCCTAGGGAATTGCATCTGGAGGCTTGGATTAAAGGGAAGGGGGTATAGTGCAAATGGAGAGAAATACATTTGGAGGAAGAAGGTTGGTGCAGAAAATCAAGACAGAAAAGGATCTAAAAACAACTTCCTTATTATTGGGGTTTGGCTTTTTGTGGAGGCTGGTCTATCTGTGTATAGGGGCAGGATTAATTGGGCATAGGGGCAGAACTAGTTACATTTGGGGCCGGTTTAATCCCAGAGTGCCTTTTATGGGAATGAATATCAAAAGGGGAAAGACCCAAGGAATAATCACTTCACCTGGAGGCTCCAAGTAAAACCTGAAGAGTTCACAGATATGAGAGCTGTACTCTTATTGAATTCAGAAGAAGCATACAGGAGGTCTGCTACTCCAACCTTTAATGAAATATAAACTTGACTTAAATATGCATTACAAATAAAAAATGGGGACTAGAGGATACTTTATGGTGGGGTAAAGGTGATGGAAAACCCTCCACTTAAGCTAGGAATGGAATTCCTATAACTCCTTATCAGTTAGACCATGAATCACCACAGGGGTCCTCTGGGAAGATGACACTTCTAACAGATACAGAGGGCATGTACAAAGAAACTGATCAACATCATATTAACTCATTGAACGCTTACACAAAGAAATGTACCACCTCTGCTGGATTACCCTTCCATGCATCCACTATATCCCATGAGTTAATCATGACAGTGTGACATTCCACTTTTTTTTTTTTACACTGGCATGCTGGGAAGGTATTTTCATGGCCTGTAATTACCACTCTGAAGTCTGAATTTTATGTACATTTTGATTTATTTCAACTTGGAGCACCAAGGGCACCTGTCATTGCTTGTCAGTGCTGCTATATCCAAGGGCACTTGTTTCATTTTTAATTTTCCTTGTAGCATTGGTGACAAAAACCCCATTTGCTCCAGGTCCTGCTTAAATGTGAATTTTGTACCGTGAAGATCGCATTTTTTGAATTTTTTGCAGTAGACTTGCGCGCTGGCAGAAAGTTCGTGTTTGCTTTCGTGTCCATTATTGGGGGGGGGGGGTTCTTCATATTCAACGATATTTGTACACCCCTGTCTTCTTATTCAACACAATTTTCCCATTTGTTTGTCCGGTTGCCATGGAAACAAGAAATAAACATGCAGAAAACATTCCAAATAGAAATTGATGGAAGAAAAAGGGTCAAAATTAGCTTACTGTTATAGGATAGTAGTGGACTTAAATTCAATTATCTTGATTAAATCAAAACTTTAGAGAGTCTTAGACACTGTGAGAAATGAGCTGATGCTCACCAAGCATTACACAGAAGAATCTCACCCTGTAAAATGCTCAGATGCAGAACAGCAGCACCACATAAAGCCATCACAGTGAAATGAACGGATCCCCTACCTGCTCTGCTCTTATATAGGCTCTCTTCAGTACTAGTCCGCTTTTTCTTTCTTTGAAAGATGCATCACAGCCATTGGACAAGCCCTCACCATGATGGGACAGGAGCGAGTTGATTGGACAAATGACGATCAGCTCACTCAATATCCCCACTCTTAGTGCAAGCAAAATGGTGTAATTCTCCTCCTCTTAATGTAGTTAAAATGGGGGCGCAGCATAAACGCAGATTTTCATATCGATTGCACTCGATCGTTATTCGGACGAAACGCCAAAATGGGAACATTCGACACGAATAAGCATTTCTCCGAAAAAAATGCTGTCACGTAAGAATGCTTTCAAAAATAGACATGTTAATAGTTTATTTTTATCATTTAACAAAATGCAAAGTGAGTGAACAGAAAAAAACTAAATCAATATTAAGTACAATCACCCTTTGTCTTCAAAACAGGATTGTTTCTTATATGTAGATTGTTCTAAACATCTTGGGGAACTAACTAGCACTACCTGAGCTGGGGGCAGGCGCGGTTGTCATTGTCACCTGTCCCCCTCGAGTAACATGAGCAGGGTTGGCACTAAATTCATTGGTAGCCACCCGTCACAGAGCATCAAAGAGTAACCGTTACAACACTGGTTTCTGTCACAATGACTCAATATTCTTATAAGGCCTCCTAAATGTCAAGACAAGAGGAAAGAAAGAATACTCACCTAGTCCATGGGATACATTAGCCATAAATTTGGCACATGACACGGTAACAGTTTTGCTATATTTTTTGTCATAATGTATTTTGTAAATATTGTCTGGAATTTAAACAGACTTCACCCCAATCAACCTTTTTGGATTTTAAGTTCCCTGTGATCAATGGCAGGCTAATGTGCTGAACACTTTTTAAAGATGTAGTGAGGCAGCACTCAATGCTTTTTGAGTTTTCCTGAACATTAAATATACCAGCCTACCATTTTCACAAAACTCCCTGAGTGTATTTGGTAGTATTGGTAGTATTATTCAGCTTCGTCATTTATTTATTTTTATATATTAATTTACCTGCCCGCTAGTGGTAAAAAAATAATGTTATGATCAGGGGAGGGCTGGCAGCCTAAGGCCTGGGGGGCAAGCAGTGTGAGGGGTGAAAGCTCCGCCCCCCTCGCACTCACCTTTCACCCCTCACGCTGCTCCCATCACTATGCGGCCATCAGACTGCTGGAAAACTGATCTAAACGGCCGCTGGGTGCTGATGCCACCGGCCGGAGCTACTTTAATCCTTTTTTTATTTATTTAATATGCCGGATCGGCTTGCCATATTAAAAATAAATAAATAAATAAATAAAGTATTAAAGTAGCGCCGGCCGGTAGCATCAGCACCCAGCGGCCGTTTAGATTTCCAACAATCTGATGGCCGCCTAGTGATGGGAGCAGCGTGAGGGTCCGTGCGAGGCCATCGCATACGGCCGCTGGGTGCTGATGCCGCCGGCCGGCGCTGCTTTAATACTATTTTTTTTTTCCATTTAATAGCCGATCCGGCTTGCCATATTAAATTTAAAAAAAAAAAGTATTAAAGTAGTGCCGGCCAGCGGCATCAGCACCCAGCGGCCATTTAGATTAGATTTCGGGCGGCTTGGGGGGGAATTGGCCCCCTGCCCCCCGGCCCAGCCCGCCCCTGGTTATGATACTGAATACATTTAACAGTGGTTTATTGGTATGCAATATGCAATGTTTAATCCAACTACATGTTGATTGCCTTCATCATCGATTGCACCAGGCCACTCAGCAGATGTAGAGAAACATCAGAATTTAGTCACTAAAGTAGGAATTGCAGTTTCCTTTCCCATTTATTAAGATCAACCAGATTAAAACCACCAGACTGGATCTGCATATTTCATAGTTAAAACTAGTGAGGTTTCTTGAAAGTTACCTTACAAATTGAGCTATCTATTGTCCAGGTCTCGCTAAACAGGAGAACCTCACTATTATGCACATATTGGCCCTACTAACACATACCGCTGTCAAGTCAAATCTAACTGAAGGGAAGAAAGAGAGGCAGAGGGGTTTGGGGCTCCGAGAGGTTCTGACCCCTCAAAAAAAAAAAAAAAGGCTTGAGAGTTACATGTGTGTATGTATGTATGTATGAATTTTGATCTTCATCCTTGAAACGGTTCTGAATGATAGTGGGAAGTTGGATATTTAATAAAATTTGTGAGACCTGCGAATATTATGCAGGAGGGCATGACTTGGTTGAGGATATGCATCAATTAGGCTAACTAGGCAATATGGGAGTAATAATCCTGCAACATCTTTGTGGCCACAGTTGTCCAGTCATGTGTTAGTTGGGGAGCTGTGAGTTTTACTCACTCGCTTTGGTTTGTATTATTTAGGACCATCCCTGACAAAGTTCTTCTGCAAGAAACATAATGCGAGTTCCTGATCTCACTGATTTAACGGAATAGTCAGGGTGCGAAATTGCCTCCTAGTCCGACACAGTTGGGTCATATAACACAGTCTATTAGTCTCAGAGGATTGTAAGGGTGTGAGGTGTTTTACTGTGTGTGGACGTTTGTTGGTGTGTATGTAAGTGAGTATGTATGTTAGTGTGGTGTACCGTGATATGTTACTTTAGCAGAAAAAACCTTCCCTTGTACAGCAAAAGCTCACTTAACTGGCCCCTGAAAATATACAGTAAAGAGTTGAAACTGCAGCTCTCCTGCAAATTACCATGGTAACAAATAAGAAAATATGTTTTCTAATTTTATCTGGATACCTCATTCCAGTTTCAACCCTCCTTAGGGGCTGCAGCTATTTTGAGGTGAATATGGCTGAGCAAAGGAAGTTCCCAAACTACGTTAGATGAAATATGCAAATATCTGCAGAAGATGGCTTGAACAGCTGTGGACTGTTGCCCTAAGCATTTAATTATTTTGAGCATTACCACGCATATCTCCTGTATGCAAGCCAAAACCTTTGAGATCTCAAACTTGCTAATGAGACCTGAATATTCTTAGCTTACTCTCTAGATAATTACTCAAAAGTAGATAATATTAGAAAAATAGTTAATATTACTAGTGCTTCCCACAATAACTGTAAAAGTTCTGTATGATCTAATTCAAAACATTTAACCTTTTTGTGACCGGGTATTTTTTAAAATTGTTGCACCCTTTGTGACTGTGGCTGTTTACACATTTCTGCAAGGCTTCTGTAGCCACTCAAATAATAATGAGTGTTTTCTTTAGATACATTAAATGACATGATAGAAATAATAGTATATATACACAACAATTAATGAAATAAAACTACTAACTATATTCTAATATTTGTCTTGAGTTTAGTAATGTTCAAAATTGAAGTGCAGCAACTCCAGAGTAGTAAGTGTTGCTTCCGGGGTATGTTGAATTAAGCCGTCAGATTGGAAACAAATAGAAAGAAAAAACCCAAGCAGGCATGAAAATCACTTTACCTTAAGTGCATTTGTAGGTATAATTAACAACTTTTAAGAATAATGAAATTAAAAGTCAAAGATATATAACGCCAGATGACACAAAGCTAAAGTCCCTCAGCCGGGCGGTAGTTACTCCTGAGGTGTTTCGTCCAAAATGCCAGACTTAGTCATAGGTATACGTCCATCAACAACAGAAGTTATATAGATATATGGAATGTAAATGAGGGTGGTCGTGTAACCTAAACCACAACCTCCCGATAATTAAGAGAAAAGGGAATAAACCTGTTTAATACAATAGTTCGCTAAGGTATTTGTGCACATTTAACCCCTTAAGGACAATGGGCGGTCCCTAAACCCATTGAAAACAATGCATTTTGAGCCCGTACATGTACGGGCTTTGTCATTAAGGGGTTAAATGGGTCGATTCAATCAATTAGATGCAAGGACCCAATGGTGAGTATAAAAATAGTATGTTACACTTTGAAAAGATACTTGGCTACACTTAACACTAATTATAACACTATGTTAAATTACGTAAGAAAATATAATGAAATATCCATTAGGGGTCACCAAAAACCTGTAGTATGAAAAGCAGTAAGTATTTACTAGCAAATGCAAAATAAAAAACATAAATTAAGTTTCATACGAAAAAGGGAAAGAAAAATATTGTTAATGTTTATTATATAACAATAAGGCTTATTAAAAATAACTGCCTACATCCCATTCAGAGTTCATACCTACTGATTTACAGGTGCCAAGTTCAAAGATCCAAAATGCTTCTCTTAACCCCTTCATGACAAAGCCCGTACATGTACGGGGTAACGATGTACCGATGCACATGTACGGGCTGCCGTTTAATAGCTGCAATGCAGCGGTCATGGCGAAAACTGTGGCTTTGCAGAATCCACAGAAGCCTTACAAGTGGATCATGTGAGGGAAAACTCTGCCCCGCAAAAAAAATGGCCGGCTAAAACAGTGTACGGGCTTTGTCACCAATGCATTCCATCGTGACCCTGTACATGTAGGGGTTAAACTTTAATGCCAAGAGCCCCTCTCAGCGCAAAACTGAGGTCTTGTGCAAGATGTTGTGGGAAACCTATGTGTTTCAGACATATAGCACCGCAAGCTACTGTATCAAAACAATACAGTCGCTTGAACAAAGGGACACTTGTGTAGACATTATCTACACACAAGTGGTAACCTTTCCCTATAAGAGGGAATATTAGGTCCCAAATGATTTTGGGACAGGTTCGCAGATGTTCTGGGCAACATAAAGGGTCAAGGTGGCTATCCTTTTCTTTATATATCCAGAAGACTTGAGCATACTTAGTCTCGCTCTTGTGGAGCTTATACACCTTCACTCCATACCTGCAGCGCTTGGGAGGAAAAAAACGTTTGAACCCCAACCTTCCATTATACTTCATCAGGGATTCATCCGCACAGGTATTTATTACAGGTGCATAAAGCTTTGCAAACATGTTGGGTAATCAGGGGGTGGATTTTATATAGCCTGTCAAAATAAGGGTCCTTCCTAGTAGCTAAAATAAAGGATCATTGCCTAGCCATAGACCGGGTGTAAATGGGGGTACTCTAGATGGGGCTTGTGCTCCAGTAGGAGTGGACATTTTAATAATGACCCATAAGCATTGTGAGACAGACTTGGCTCAGGAACTTCCTCTCCACGTAGCAGTCTCTCTAATTGTCAGGCTCTATGGGGTTTTAATGGCCAGCGCCTGTGGCTGATGTAGGCTTCATCTAAGTCCAGGCTTGAAAACTGCAAACCCAGCTTAGGCACCCAGTCTGCTAAAGTACTGGAGTTGGAGCTTTCGCCGAGCCTGCTCTCCAAATGCTCCACGCCAAGGACCCATACGCGATTTGCACATCACTTGTGCACAAAATACACACAGAATATCTCCCCGAGCTGTACACGGTCACAATATTTTAATACATTTATAATTACTGTCTTTGACTATGCAAATGGTGATCACCTTCCTGAGCAATTACACGCCTAGCTGTCACCATTATTGGATGTTGCTGATAGTATCGCTCGCGACACCGGCTGAGCAAAGAAAGCAATCGCTGATCGCTTTCCAAGCTCATTTCACCTCATGATGGTTCAGTTGATTGCTATAAGACAACTTTTAACTTATGCTGAAACCGTGGGTATGGTGGCAGTGGCCTTTAGCAGCGCTTTAGTTGTTTTTGGAAAAATAGCATAGTATCACCAATGTACATCTTTCTATCTATATATATATATAAAAAAAAGGCCATCTGAGAGGCATGCCTACGACAACATTTGTGCTGCCCAAAAAACGAAGCATTGAAGTAGATAAGTCCAGGCGTTCCCTAATATTTCAATAATGTAGGTCTGAGACGCCTTTCAGGAGAAAGAATTCGAACCTCTGTCCAGTGCAAACGATTTATTCCAAATCGCTGTCAATTAACGATGCTCTCGCGTTCCCGCATTAACACATGAAGTTTGGCCCTGCGGCCTTCCCGTACTGTACTCTCACCTTACCCCAGCGCATGGTGTTTCCGTCAACAAGCTTTCCTACGCTCGTCCCGTCCAATCACACTTCTGATTGGTGAAGCCGGATATTACGGTCTTTTCATTGGTACAAACTGCTGTTTGTCATTATGTTTTGCGATTATTGGGTTAGGTTGTAACCCAGTTATCTATATATTCAAGATGGTTTCGTAACAGGTATTCACGGGGCTTATTTCATTTTAAATTAGAATTCGAAGGCATTTAAAATGACAGAAGTGTTGGAGGAACGCATATGGTTTTTATAAAAGTAAAACGTAGTGCGCAAATAATTAGTGTCTTTGAATTCGGTGTATAGAGAGCTGTAGCAGTACCACTCTTGTTTTTTTAAAAATATATATATATATTTTTTTATGGGAAGGCTTTATCTATTTTCTTTCTGCTCATTTCGTTGCATTTGGATCAGATAGTGTCCAATTAAGATAAATACCTGTTTCGTAGGTAAGTTCCTGTTTTCAATGAAAAGATCCAGGATAGATTGCCTGGAACGCTTAAGATGACATTAATGGACTGCAACTCCCATTAATTACATCCTGAGATAGATTGAGATGGTCATTGAAGTAGTTTACAGTGAATAATTGACATTACATATGATACTACTTGCTTTGGAATATATATATATATGTATGTGTATATATATATGTGTATGTGTGGAGCTTAGACAGTGGAAGCCAAATGAACAGCATCTGTCACTGAAAAAGGGACAATTGCAGTTTAAAAAATCATCTATGTAGTTTAAAATGATTTAGGTAAGTTGGGGTAAGGAGATGAAATCATTTTCAAGGGATGAGCCGTGGTACACTGGCAATTTCTAATATTGATATTTATAGGAAAAGTAGTGCCCAGATTAAAAGCATTGCGGAGAAGAGGGAGATGGAGCTATGGAAAACTGACGTGTTGTTCCTTTCAATATCGATCCAATGTTTGAAGTTGCGTTATACCAAATCAGACAACACTGTCACTACTGCACGTGTGCAAACACAGTCATTTATAGTACATTCCCAATGCGTTTCTCTCCACTGAGTGATTACTGGCATCTGAACGTCACAATGGCACACTGGCGTGTTAGACGCGGTAACGTGCACCAGTTTGGAAGGGGCAGGGGCAAGCAGTTCTTTTTTAACATGAGGCTGATGGATCAGTAGGTTTCAGTTTAGTAACCTGAAAGGTGTTGCTTGAAATGCCTATTGCCTTTATTACAGACCAGCACCTCAGCTCTCAAGTGTTTAACTATATGTTTGACTTTGTTTTTAGCCTCTCCATCGCTACCTATGCATGTCATCATGAATTTCGATAGCTTGGACCCTGCCCTGGCAGAGTATGCACCTGCACTTCATGCACCCTTGGACCCAGTCCTTGATCCACATTTAAACCCCAACCTCTTGCAGCCTGTGGAGCTTGATCATGATGGGGTGGGACTGGATGGACTCTCTGTGCAAGACAATGTGGGTCTCATGGATGGAATATACTCTGAACTTCATAGTGCTGTGTCTGAAGTTGGAGTTCCTATCTCTTCTGCGCATTTTGATGTCCATGAAGAAATGCTATGGGTCGGCAACCATGGAGTGAGTTAAATATTTAATTTTAAATTGATTATATGCGTTAAAAACACCTTATCCCTTAACAGGAGTTTAAAATTAATAAATATGATGCTGATGTTAGATTTGGGATTTGGCTCTTCCTTGTGGGACTAACATTCTAAATACATTAATAGTTGGGTTTGCATGTATGTAGTATCATGTTCCCCAACTCCCTCAGTGTAGTCTTATTGCCTTAAAGTGTTTTGCAAAAACAGAAAACAATAAATATCTATAGCATCATCCCTCCACCGTACTGTACATCCCTCCAGTCAGCTCCAACACTGGCTCAGCAAACTGTGTGGGGGTTGAAGTGAGACCTCTTGTGTGCAAAAAGCTCTCTCATTGATTTCAGTTACTCTAATAACTAAACATTTTAAGAATGAAATGATTTATACAGATTTAAATATTATAAACCTGCCAAGTGCTGCCACATACAGGTTGTTTTCTCATCCCCCCCTTCTAATATTCTAATATATATGTCCTGTGTATAGAGTCACATAACATAATAGAATTACTCTTATTAGAATGGCCTTTTTGTTTACTTTCTCCACAGGGCCATGCTACCTCGTTCTTCAGTCCTGCTCTTGAAAGATACTCCTCCTTCCAAGTGCATGCCTCTAACGACATCCGCCAGATTCAAAGTTTAGAGTCTGGGATTATGTTCCTCACCAAAAACAATCTGAAGTATATGACTCGTGGGGGGCTTATTATTTTTGACTACCTGTGAGTTGGTAACTTTTTTTTTTTATTCCAGTTTTAATTGCAGAAACAATTCAAATTTCTGTGAGTCAAATTGAATTTACCTGTGATTGCGCATGTTTGCTTAGTAGCCTGTATTTTTATGGACTAGAACTTTCCCTTTTAGATGCATAACTGCTGTGGGTTTTTTTTAACACTCCTTTCTAGGATGGATGAAAGTGTGGACAACCACAGCCTCCTGCTCACAGACAACAGCACCCTGCTTATGGGAGGCATGCAAAGCCATGTGATACAGATGGACCTGAACACGGTGCAGGAGACTCAAAGGGTAAAAAAAAAATTAAAAAGCGAGGGGGGGCGGTTTATGAAGATTTCCCGAAGTGTGATGGGAATTACTGTTTTGATATAAATGTAGGGCGTTACAGTAACATTCCCTGTCTTAGATCCCTTTATAACAATCTCTATAGTATACCTGTTAATTTTTCATTCCAACTTAAATTTGTTTCTGTGAGTTATTTTTTATTTTAAGTGTGTAGAGGGGAACACTAGACTTAGCGCTGCTTTTCGTCACCTTCATGTATGAAAATAATTTTGTTTCATGTTCTGCCTGAAAACTTAAATCATCAGTTTGAAAACCACAAACTATCCTTTTTACATCTCACCTAGATAGATAAAAAGTTCGCTCCCTGAGTATATTATCCACTCTCATACAATGTAGAAAAAAATCACAAATGTGCTGTGACATATTGTAACAAACACTATAATGTATCATAACTTAGGCTTTAGTTGTTTTACTTTACTACTTTCAAGTCTAGAGCTCATGATTCTTGTTGGTATATTCTAGTATACAACAGAGGTTCCTGGAATTACAGTCATGAGGCAGTCCAATCGCTTCTTTTTCTGTGGCCACTCGTCAGGAAAGGTATTGACTGTTAACTTTTGTGTGTCCCGGTAACGTTGCAAGATGTGACTTTTCAGCTTGATTTCACACAATTTAAGTAAATCCTTAGTATGTTCTTGTGCACTTCTGCAATCTGGAATATGTGTTTGTGTGTGCATGCTCATCTTTTACCAGTTAAGGGACTAGTTTGTATTAGATTCCGTTATATCAACCAAAACATCGCCATGGGAGGATTTTAACACCTGATGGTTTGATTTTAATTTGTTATATTATCCTTTTTCCCCTCTACCTCATGTCATAATGTTGTCCTGGCTAGTTCTTCCATTTTCTCAATATTTAAAGGTAAGTGTGTTTCTAGTGCACTAATATTCTGTTATTTACACTTGCCGTCTAGTTATCCCTACGGGATCTTCGCACGTTCAACGTGGAACATGAGTTTGATGCATATTCTGGAAGCTTGTCTGATTTTGATGTTCATGGAAACCTTGTGGTAACCTGTGGTTTCTCAAGTCGCATGAATGTACTGACTTGTGACCGTTTCCTGAAAGTATATGATCTACGCATGATGCGGGCTATCACTCCTCTTCAAGTCCACGTGGACCCTCTTTTTCTGCGCTTTGTTCCAACTTACACTTCTCGACTAGCGATCATCTCGCAACGGGGTAAGCCAAGTGCTAACACTTGTTCCACAACATAAAACCCTTTCTAACACTGGCATGTGTGTTTATGGTGTTGTCAGCAAAGGTGTTTTGATCCTAATCACTCCTGCTTAACCTATAGCAATGATATTTATTTATTTCGCCCCTCCCTTTCTTCTCGAGTTTGAGATTGCACAACTTATACAGTGGTTTGTTATAAATAAGAATTCCTGCAATACATGAAACATTAAGTACAACCTTTAATGATGTTATAATACATTGAACATGAAGTATTTTTTTTTTTTTATAAAGAAACTTTTTAGAGCCGTATTTACTCTATTCTCCTTCTTTAACAGGTCAATGCCAGTTCTGTGAGCCCACTGGTCTTGCCAGTCCTGCAGACATCTTCCATGTCAGTACTGTAAGCCAAGCTATTATGTCATTTGATGTCTCCTCTAGTAAGCAGGTGTTTGCTTTTGGAGACTCTGATGGTTGCGTTCACCTTTGGTCAGCCACTCCTGATGCAACTTTCAACACATACTCTCGTGACTCAGAATTTGCATTACCCTGCATGGTGGACAACCTACCACACCTGGACTGGACACAGGATCTTCTACCACTCTCGCTTATTCCTATGCCTCTGATCAACGAGACCCTTCTCTCAGATTGGCCTGCTGCTAACTGTACTCCAGCTCCTAGGTAAACAAAAAAAACTCCAAACTTGCAAACTTTCTCCTATTAATCCAAGAATCCTCCCTTAGCTAGGTTATTCAGATATTATGCCTAAAGAAACATATACTTCAGTTAGCAAGTAAAGGTGCCATCCTTTGCACTTTTTCTTTCTGTGGCTAACTTGGTTCAACTCTGTCATTATTTTTTTTACTCATAGTTCTCTCCAAGAGAAATTTGTCATCAAAATAGTTTTATTTCTACTACCTTGGGTTCTATTTCTACTACCTTCTGTCTGCTTTTTGCAAAGATGTGACATAAATAGATAAATAAAGCCAGTTAGGAGGCGGCTTCGTGAATGCTGTCATATTTTAAGCGTAGGTGATGGCTAATGAAGTTATTACATATACAGCTTGCCAAACACTGTTGATTATTATACATACAGTTTGAATTTCTTTGTTTTGTACCTTGTAAATTCGTAAATGTTTGGTTTTTTTTTTCTGTAAAATTTTGGGCAGTCTTGTACTGCTTGTACCCTAGACTGGTATACTTCCAGAAAATTACACTCTGTCTCTGCAAGGGCTATACATTATTTATGAGAATTCTAATAAACTATAACAATATGTACTATTTCTGGTTGGTATAACATTCTGACTTCCAAACAGCTGGGACTGAATATCAATCCTGCTTTCTTATCCTTGCCCCCACCCCATTTAGACGTGCTCCTCCAGTAGACCCTGAGATCTTGCGCAACATGAAGCAAGTTGGCTTTATTGGTTACTCTCCCAACCCTAGAACAAAACTTCGGAACCAGGTGAGTGCATTGCAGTGGCATCGTTGATTTTGTTCTAGTCTGATTATTTTTCTAAGCACAGAAACCCAAACTTATTTTCATCCAGGTTCAATAATCTAAATTTGTCAATGTACTATCTTTCAGTCGTCGTTGCATTAAATGTGACCACAGATTATTTTATACACTGGACACACCTTTTCAGTATGGTCCTAAATGTATCGTAAAGCAGGTGCATTGGTAGAATCTCTCTCTGGCTATGCTGTCATTGTGTTATTTCCCTATAGAGTGCTGCTAGGTGTTGTAGTGATTGATACATCCTACAAAATGTTATCATTCTCATATTTTAATGCTACCCACTTTAAATGAAGGATGAACTAACGTCATGTTGTAAGATGCTATTTTCTTCTATTAATATATTATTGCATAACTACTAAATGGCTATAGTGCGCGGTATACACATATTGTAACGACTTTCACATAAAATGCAAGGCATCTAAGGCCTTTGTGGTGAAATCGCCAAACAATTTTAAGGATTTTTTCCTGGTTACTCTGAAAGTTACACTGTATGTTAGACTTGTGTCTCATAATCCAGTCTTCAGTCCAATCTTTGAATCAATATGGTCATAGCATAACCTCACAACTGACCTGGTTAAATGCAACAGCAGCAATACATTGGTGATCGTTTTTTGATTTCTGTATTAAGTGCTAGGCAAGCATTGATTGAGTAAATCCTGCATTATTTAACCGTACCTTCAGGTACCATATCAACTGGATAGTGAATATGACAACTTTAACCAAGTTCCAGAATCTCCAATCGGGCGAGAGGAGGAACCTCATCTTTATATGGTCCCAAAAAAGTACCGAAAGGTAAGTGCAATTCTTCAGGTGGCTTAAGGTGGTTTTTAAACCTTCATTTTTTAGTGGGGGCAGCAGGGGGAGTTGCGTGAATTGAAAACATCCTATTGTGTTTTAAAAGAATGTTTCCCAAACTGCTGAATGATTAAAATTGTTTTATTTCTGCAGGTAACTATTAAGTATTCAAAGCTTGGACTTGAAGACTTTGACTTTAAACACTACAACAAAACGTTGTTTGCAGGGCTAGAGCCTCACATTCCTAATGCCTACTGCAATTGCATGATACAGGTAGGTAGTTTGGCAAGTGCATGTTTGCTGGCTGGCCATATTGTAGTGCGGCACGGATCCTACATCATTTAATCCTGGTTGGGCCTCTCTTTCCAGGTGATGTATCTGCTGGAACCGGTCCGGCGCCTGGTCCAAAACCACCTCTGCCAGAAAGAGTTCTGTCTAAGCTGTGAATTGGGCTTCCTGTTCCACATGTTGGATTTGTCACGGGGTGACCCCTGCCAGGTAAGGTCATAGCACGTGCGTCGGCAATCTAGAAGGACTGATAAAAAATTGTAGGGATTATTATTGTGCAAAAACAGGAGATACACATTCAGTCACTTTATACCCTACGAGTAACATGATCTGTACTAATGTGCATACTTCCACGGCTAATTAGGTCCTCTTTGTACTTCCGTCACCAAAACAGCCTTGAATACTCTCACTTTAGAGCATAAACAAATTGTGTGCACTGTGTTCTTGTTGTTTATCTGTCGGTAAGATGTCACGTCACCCTACTACATTAAAGCTATGAGCTCCTTTACCCTTTAAAATTGCTCAAAAAATAAATAAATACTGGTATGACGAGGATGCTAAATTTATTTACCCGCTTTCTACTTTTGTTCACAAGGCCAGTAATTTCTTGCGTGCATTCCGAACCATTCCTGAGGCAGCAGCCCTTGGCCTTATTCTGGCTGATTCCGATGAAGCCACTGGAAAAATGAATATAGGCCGCCTGATTCAGAGCTGGTGCCGTTTCCTTCTCACCCAGCTTCATCAAGAGACACAGGAACTTGAAGGACCGCAAGCTTATAGAGGAGCTGGAAATACTAGGTATGCAGTGCCCTGTCTATTTCTGTAAGTGGAGTTTAACATTTCGTTCCCTCCCTGTGATATGCCACTTACAACTCCCATCTAATCTGCCCATTTTTACTCATGTGGACTCAATCCTTAATCAGTCCTTGGTCTTGTCTTAGATACAGGATATTTTTATTCCTATCCTATGCATGTTTAAATCCCCTCACTGTATTTGCCTCTACCACTTGCGCTGGAGAGCTTTTCCATTTATCAACCACCTTTCCCTTTCTTTTGGATATATATAACACATGTAAGTAGAATCCAGTTATATCTCAGTACAAATGAGTAAACACGTTACTGTATTACTTGAATGGATTGAGACAGCACTTGAATGTTGTCTTCTCAAGTCCTTGTTACGTATACCCTAGCCTGGGAATATGCTTATTTATCTAAAGCACTCTTTATATTTCGTTCTCAAGTAAGAAAATGTGAAAGAAATTCCTGCTTTTTCTGATCCTATAAAGGGCTTGTTAGCATTGAATGTTGATTGTCTCCCCACTTCCTTAACTGATGCTGATGTTCTGGCGTCTGTGTCCCTGCAGCTCGTTTGCATCTCCAGGAGGCTCTGTAATCGGTCAGCTGTTCGGATGTGAAGTAGAAAACTGCAGCATGTGCCGGTGTGGCAAAGAAACAGTGCGTGTTTCTACAACTCTTCTTTTCACCTTGTACTACCCAGACCTCCACAATAACGGTGTGTAGAATTTAAATACACTTTTTAGTTTAGTGGATGAGATTCTAGATTGACTTTTGAAACCTATTACAGTAATGACCACCCCAAGATAATTGTCAGTTTGTCATCTTTTATCTGTTTTTTCGTTTTTTTGTATCCCCTAAGAAGTTTTTTTGTGTGTGTTAACCCTTAGATAAAGCCCCCCAGGACACTGAGTTTGTGGAGGTGCTCAGAAGAAGCATTTGTCTCGAGCAGAATACACAAGCCTGGTGTGAGAATTGTGAAAAGTATCAGCCCACGGTAAATTCAGGATAGCAGGGGTCAATATAATATTATGGTGTCTAGGGAAATAACCATTGGTCCCATATATTCTTAATTTACAGATTATATTTTGGGAGGGGGCGCTTGTTTTCCTTATCGTAGGAGTCATTAGATGAGCTAGGGTTTTTAAAGAGCTCACGGGGGGGGGGGGGATAAATAATAAATTTAAAGGGAAACTCCAGGAATGATATGCACTTTATTGCATGTAATAGCTGAGTGATCCCTCTACATTTCCCTGCATTTAGTGTCGCAAATACATATGGATTTCCCAGTTATTCGCAGTGCAGGCGATGTGTTGAACCGAACACACCTCCTGCTACGTGATTTACTTGCCAATAGTCAGCTCCAGCGTTGGTTTGATGGTTTCAGAGGGGGGTCTGAAGAGACCTCCTGTGTGCATGTGCCCTCTCATTGATTTCAGTGAGTGCACTTTCCTGATACTCCTGAAGTCTGCAGCTTCTTCTAAAGGTAAGTACTGTTGGTGAGGCTGCGTGAGACATGTCCCTTTAAAATCAATAGATTTAAATAGTGAAAATAAGACTGACTTCTATTGTTGAACGTAAATGCAACATTGTAGTTTCTTAGTTAATTATATGTAAGACTATATTTAGTTTAAATACTCAACAAGAACTAATAGCAACTGCAAACGATGAAAGGTTTGTTAAGCATATAAACCCTGGGAAAGTCTCCAGTAGTTTGCATAATAATGAAGAAACGCTATACCCTTATCACGTGCTCATTCAGAATGGGTTTGAAAGAGACGTCCTATGAAGTGCTGTTCCGCATAGACTATTAATAGAGCTCTTTTAAAATGTGAAGTGGATGCTTCTCCTGGAAACTTTACAGTAAGCAGTTTGCATTCCGATAAGCAGCATTCTCCAGGCATCCGCCAAATCCAGAATCATCCATCAGCTAATAAAGCGTGACTCATCACTCCAGAGAACATATTTCAACCGTTCAAGTCTCTTCAAAGCTGCCTCTACTGAAAGATGGGAGCATGGGCTGTATGCTTCTCGCTCAGGCTTAATAGAACTTTAATTCTAGTTATTGAGATCTGAGCTCCGGCTGAAATGAATGGGAATAGCATCAGTCAGTCGCGTGTATGCTGTCTAAGCACTGATGTTTTGCTGGCATGCATGCGATCGTGTGCTCTCCAATATGTTTATATACTGATGCTTCCTGGTTTCATTAGAGGTAGATGGGTAGGGACTGAAATTAGACTGTTTTTAACTCGGTAACTAAAGCATGCTTTTTTTTTTTTTTTTTGTAAAGCACTTATTTCACTGGAAGATGGGGGGGTCAGTGACATACACAACCATTTTCACTGATTCATATAAAAAGAGAATAAAAATTCACTTAAATCCACTTTCATTAAAAAAAAAAAGCTCTTTCTGACAGGCAAAATTATTTTTTTTCTGTCTAGTTCATGTTGCACAAGCAAATAAGCTGACGTTTGTCAGGGATCTGATGTGCTGACATGTGGCTATCTTATGCTCTCATAGGTTCAGACCCGTAACATTCGCTGTCTTCCTGATGTTCTTGTTATAAACTGTGAGGTGAACAGCTCAAAGGAGGCAGAATTCTGGAGGGTGCAAGCAGAGGTAAGTGGTGGTTGCAAGAATTGAAGTGCGTATTAAGATTCTTATCACATGGAAACATTGACAAAGTTCACTTTGGTGGTGTTAGACACTAAATGGCTTCATATTATGGTAAAACTTGTATCAAGTGGAAGAAACAATGATTCCAGTCTACAAGAGCTGTACCCTGTGCTGTGTTCTGGCATGGAGTGGTAGGTTGAGTGGGACAGCTGCCCTTCTGCTGCAAAGTAAGGGACAAATCTCCTGTTGGGTGATCAAGCTGCCTGGTGCACCACTACTCCATGGGCTGATTACAAGGGAAATCTTTGGTGGCGATAGAGGTGCGAAAAAAAGATGTTGTTCATGTAAATGTGTATTTCCTGTAGTATTATTGTGGTGCTTGTGTGCAGCCTTCTGCATGGGATTCCTATATTCCATTAGTTGAGGGTCATGGCTTATGAGAACATTTTGTTACTTTCGTTATTTGTTATGACATATAGGGGGAGGTAATGGAGATAAAAATGTTATGCATGATTTACCTTGAACTAGGTATCTATGAATACCTGGAAAAAATGTAGCTCTTCCCATAGGCCGGAAACCTACACATAACTATAGCAGAACTTTGAAAATTGTCTTGACCACTTTTACTCAAATTTAAATTTTGGTCTTTTTAAATAACAACATGGAAGACCAATAGTGGACCAAATTGGTAAAAGATGTTCTTTAGTACTCGGTGTTTAAAACTTTGAAATAAAATAGAGAATTCAAAGTGTGTTTAATAAAGTAGATTTATGGATCTGCAAAACAACCCCACCACTGGGATCCTCTTTGAATCAACAGCCTATTATAAGTAACAATGATTTTGATAATTTATATATATATTTTCTTTTCAGTATGCTTTTAAAAAAGCCTTGAGAAAAGCGGAGTTAATGTTTCCTCCTCCTCCTCCTCCCCCTCCCAAGGAGCCCAGCATAGGACAATGGTGGGTACCCATTGCATAACCCATTTTATGATGTCATTCTATATGTAAAATTGCTCATGATGTTCAGTGTTCTCAAGTTGATGGCAAGTCTTACAGTAAGTCACATGTGAAAAGTAACATGTTCTGCTTTTGAGAGTAAGCAGAAGGTTCCAAGATGTAGCCTCAGAAAAGACAAATTCTGGTCTCCTAGAGACATTTTATACAAAAATGTGAGGTGGACTATAGATTGACATTTTAACTTCATCTGTTTAACTACGCGTTGTGAAGAGCAACCCCAGCTTTTGCTGCCAAAGTGCCAATCTGATCCTGTATTATGAATAGTTAAATCAGTGAGAACTTGAAATTTCCTAGTAGGCTAGCTATGCCTTATGGTGGGCTTGCTTTGCGCTTTAGGTACAGTGAACGCCATGGTTTGGACCTTCATAGTGCATTGTAAAGTTTATGATGATAAATGTTTGTACTTGCCTGCAAACTCCCTATTTAGCGAGTACACATATGAGCTTGCGGTAGCTCTTGTGTGCAATGAAACATTGGTTCTGAAGTCATAGCCTGTCTTCTCTACTGGGTAGGGGTGAACCTGGTCCTGATGCATCGGCACCTTTCATCCCTTCAGTTGAAGAACTTCGTAATGTTTGGATTCCTTACTCTCTCAAGATGAAACTTTCAAAAAACAAAGAGCTTGAGGTTCTGAACTGCACAGAGGCTGAGGAGGTGAGTAGTGAATCAAGTGGCACAAAACACATTGTTCCAACATGTACTATGCCGGGCTGTGAGTTTCATTCATGAGATGTACTTCTAGAAATAAGAAGTCATGATGGATTTGGTTTATTATATAGACTGGAACAGAAAAGTTTCTTGTCTACAGCCGAGTCAGGCTTATTTGTTGTTTCACATTTTATATCTTGCTCTATGGGTAATGCAAAACAACCCCGGTGTAGGCTATGCGTTTTTGGCTCTTTAGAAGCAAATTCACCATTTACAGCCAAAATAAAGAAATTCCGTGTTTATTTTAATATGCAGCCAAGCCAGTCAGAGGAAGACACGGATGAAGCAACA